>NC_048580.1:33202902-33467902 GCF_013265735.2 Oncorhynchus mykiss | reverse complement strand
TGCACTGAGATGCAGTGCCTTAGACCGCTGCGCCACTTGAGAGCCCATGGTGCCCTTCGTCAGCTCATATCTGTGTGAAGCTGGATTCAGCAGTGGTCTCGTCTGCGTTAAAACCAAATATTGATCCAGGTTGGATGTGACAGCAGTGATGAGGAGGGCACTGTTGACCACACCCCCTGACTTTGAGAAGCTCCGATGCAACATGCACCAAGCACACCCATCTCATCAGCGGTGGTGAGATAAGAGATAATGTCAGACTCATTTGCAATTGGCTGTATAGCTCCACATTAAAAGTATGTGATCGTGAGTTGAGAAAACAATCAGAAATACTGTTAGAATGTTTTGCAATTGCCTGCCATAGCCCCAAATAAAAAAGTAAACTTTGGCTTTTAATTACAATTTATTTTGTGGTTGGGGTCATGAGAACTTTCAGATATCAAAACTGGATCGTGGACGAAAAAAGTTGGGGAACACCTACCCTAGACACTGACCTTGGGTCAGTTTTGCATTTCCCCACTAATGGTTAAGGTTAGGCTTGGAGGAGGGGAAGCTGATTCTAGGTCTCTACTGTACCTTGGGGAACTTCACCCTGGAGCCATCAGTGAGACCTAAAGGGAGGGTGGAGCTGTGGAGGGGCACCTAAGGTCAACCAAGGTCAGGGGGAGGGGTTTGGGAGTGATAGGGGTTTGGGATGAAAGAGGTGGATCTGGTCCAACGTGCTGGCTGTATCCCATTGTTGCCCTCGCCATCTGGAAACTACGCTATGGTAGAGGCTGGGACTCACATCAAAGCAGGGAAAGGGGTCTTCACCTATTGCTTGTGTCAAAAGGGGGAATCAAAGAGTCTTTTGTCCTGCAAAAGAGGTGCTTTCCTACTGTTCTCCAGCAGCCCTTACAGAGCAGGTTCGTGCCTGGGCGTATATACTGTAGTAGCGCAGTTTCTGACTCTGGCACACAACAACAGCATGTCAGGTTAACTCAAATCAAATCAAATTGTATTTGTCATATGCGCCGAATACAACTGGTGCAGACTTTACCATGAAATGCTTGCTTATGAGCCCTTCCCAACAATAAAGAATTTAACCCACTTGAGTCGATTGATGCAACGGTGTGTCAATCTAAGTAACATTATAAAAAAAAAACATTTAAAATCCGTCAGTTTAAGGTAGAAATATATTTGTTTGCTTTGGATGCATCTCAATCCACTGCATCTGACAATGTTTCACTTCCGCATCTGCAGTCAAAAGTGATATCCTGAAAATCTGTGTTCTCACTAAAACATCTGTAGAGTCCAAACAGTTTGACATACAAACTACTATGGAAAGGGGAGACTCTCAGGTACATGAAGGTGTTCTCCGTTTTGATCACCACAAGTGGCAAGGGACTCATCTGAAGTCGATACCGTTGATGTGCTAACTTCTGTTTGTAGCTTCCGAACCGTTTGGGCTACAAACTAATGTGACCTCACTGTGGAAAATGGAGATTCTCACGAATACGATGATCATCTACGTTTTACTCTGACCCGCACAAGTGTCACAGGCCTCGTATGAAGGAAACTAGGACCCTTGAAAAAAATAAATAAATTGAAGTATGAAGGTAGTTTTGTGCCTACCCAAATTACGAGTAAAAATAAATATATACACTATCGTTCAAAAGTTTGGGGCAATTACAAATGTCCTTGTTTTTGAAAGAAAATCACATTTTTTGAACATTAAAATAACATCAAATTGATCAGAAATACAGTGTAGACATTAATCATGTTGTAAATGACTATTGTAGCTGGAAACGGCAGATTTTTTTATGGATTATCTACATAGGCTAACAGAGGCCCATTATCAGCAACCATCACTCCTGTGTTCCAATGGCATGTTGTGTTAGCTAATCCAAGTTTATCATTTTAAAAGGATAATTGAACAACAGAAATATATTAGCACAGCTGAAAACTGTTGTCCTGATTAAAGAAGCAATAAAACTGGCCTTCTTTAGACTAGTTGAGTATCTGGAGCATCAGCATTTGTGGGTTCGATTTGTGGAGGGGTTGAAAAACTAGTTTTAATGACTCCAACCTAAGTGTATGTAAACTTCCAACTTCAACTGTAGATATTCCGTTAAAAGATCTACTGTTTCCAGCTACAATAGTCATTTACAACATTAACAAAGTCTACACTATTTCTGATCAATTTGATGTTACTTTAATGGACAAAAAAAAAAGTTTATCTTTCAAAAACAAGGACATTTCTAAGTGACCCCAAACTTTTGAATGGTAGTGTATATACACTGCTAAAAAATATAAAGGGAACACTTAAACAAAACAATGTAACTCCAAGTCAATCACACTTCTGTGAAATCAAACTGTCCACTTAGGAAGCAACACTGATTGACAATAAATTTCACATGCTGTTGTGCAAATGGAACAGACAACAGGTGGAAATTATAGGCAATTAGCAAGACACCCCCAATAAATGAGTGGTTCTGCAGGTGGTGACCACAGACCACTTCTCAGTTCCTATGCTTCCTGGCTGATGTTTTAGTCACTTTTGAATGCTGGCGGTGCTTTCACTCCAGTGGTAGCATGAGACGGAGTCTACAACTCACACAAGTGGCTCAGGTAGTGCAGCTAATCCAGGATGGCACATCAATGCGAGCTGTGGCAAGAAGGTTTGTTGTGTCTGTCAGCGTAGTGTCCAGAGCATGGAGGCGCTACCAGGAGACAGACCAGTACATCAGGAGACGTGGAGGAGGCCGTAGGAGGGCAACAACCTAGCAGCAGGACAGCTACCTCCACCTTTGTGCAAGGAGGAGCACTGCCAGAGCCCTGCAAAATGACCTCCAGCAGGCCACAAATGTGCAAGTGTCTGCTCAATCGGTCAGAAACAGCCTCCATGAGGGTGGTATGAGGACCCGACGTCCACAGGTGGGGGTTGTGCTTACAGCCCAACACCGTGCAGGACGTTTGGCATTTGCCAGAGAACACCAAGATTGGCAAATTTGCCACTGGCGCCTTGTGCTCTTCACAGATGAAAGCAGGTTCACACTGAGCACATGTGACAGAGTCTGGAGACGCCGTGGAGAACGTCCTGCTGCCTGCAACATCCTCCAGCATGACCGGTTTGGCGGTGGGTCAGTCATGGTGTGGGGTGGCATTTCTTTGGGGGGCCGCACAGCCCTCCATGTGCTCGCCAGAGGTAGCCTGACTGCCATTAGGTACCGAGATGAGATCCTCAGACCCCTTGTGAGACCATATGCTGGTGCGGTTGGCCCCTGGGTTCCTCCTCATGCAACACAATGCTAGACCTCATGTGGCTGGAGTGTGTCAGCAGTTCCTGCAAGAGGAAGGCATTGATGCTATGGACTGGCCCGCCCGTACCCCAGACCTGAATCCAATTGAGCACATCTGGGAAATCATGTCTCGCTCCATCCACCGCCACGTTGCACCACAGACTGTCCAAGAGTTGGCGGATGCTTTAGTTCAGGTCTGGGAGGAGATCCGGGGCGGCAGGGTAGCCTAGTGGTTAGAGCGTTGAACTAGTAACCGGAAGGTTGCAAGTTCAAACCCCCGAGCTGACAGGCAGTTAACCCACTGTTCCTAGGCCGTCATTGAAAATAAGATTTTGTTCTTAACTGACTTGCCTAGTTAAATAAAGGTAAAATAAAATAAATAAAAATCCCTCAGGAGACCATCCGCCACCTCATCAGGAGCATGCCCAGGCGTTGTAGGGAGGTCATGCAGGCACGTGGAGGCCACACACACTACTGAGCCTCATTTTTACTTGTTTTAAGGACATTACATCAAAGTTGTATCAGCCTGTAGTGTGTTTTTCCACTTTAATTTTGAGTGTGACTCCAAATCCAGACCTCCATGGGTTGATACATTTGATTTCCATTGATAATTTTTGTGTGATTTTGTTGTCAGCACATTCAACTATGTAAAGAAAAAAGTATTTAATAAGAATATTTCATTCATTCAGATCTAGGGTGTGTTATTTTAGTGTTCCCTTTATTTTTTTGAGCAGTGTATACACAGTTGAAGTCGGAAGTTTACATACACTTAGGTTGGAGTCATTACAACTTGTTTTTCAACCACACATTTCTTGGTAACCAACTTCATACTTTGTTGCAAAAAGTGCAAATCAATCCCAGAACAACAGCAAAGGACCTTGTGAAGATGCTGGAGGAAACAGGTGCAAAGTTGTCTATATCCACAGTAAAACAAGTCCTATATTGACATAACCTGAAAGGCATCTCAGCAAGGAAGAAGCCCCTGCTCCAAAGCCGCCATAAAAAAAGCCAGACTATGGTTTGCAACTGCACATGGGGACAAAGATCGTACTTTATGAAGAAATGTCCTCTGGTCTAATGACCATCGTTATGTTTGGAGAAAAAAGGGAAGGCTTGCAAGCCGAAGAACACCATCCCAACCATAAATCACGGGGTGGCAGCATCATGTTGTGGTGGTGCTTTGCTGCAGGAGGGACTGGTGCACTTCACAAAATAGATGGCATCATGAGGAAGGAATATTATGTGGATATATTAAAGCAATATCTCAAGACATCAGTCAGGGAGTTAAAGATTTGTCGCAAAGATTTGTTCCAAATGGACAAATACAAATACAAAATGGCTTAAGGACAACAAAGTCAAGGTATTGGAGTAGCCATCACAAAGCCCTGACCTCAATCCCATAGACATTTTTTGGGCAGAACTGAAAAAGCGTGTGCAAGCAAGGAGTCCTACAAACCTGACTCAGTTACACCAGCTCTGTCAGGAGGAATGGGCCAAAATTCACCCAACTTATTGTGGGAAGCTTGTGGAAGGCTACCCAAAATGTTTGACCCAAGTTAAACAATTAAAAGGCAATGCTATTAAATACTAATTGAGTGTATGTAAACTTCTGACCCACTGGGAAAGTGATGAAATAAATAAAAGCTGAAATAAATCATTCTCTCTACTATTCTTCTGATATTTCACTATTATTCTGACATTTCTGAAAATAAAGTGGTGATCCTAACTGACCTAAGACAGGGAATTTTTACTAGGATTAAATTAGTTTAAATGTATTTGGCTAAGGTGTACGTAAACTTCTGACTTCAACTGTATTTCCTGAGCTTTCTTGTATCTCCTAGATATCGGACAAACAATTAAAAAACATGTTTCTTATGATACGTTTGATACGTCTTTTTTGCTATTTATGAATGTGTTATTCAATGTGTTTCTCTGGGCTATACAGTAGTAGTAAATGCCAAATTCAATAATTTTTCAAATAGTTTTATTTTTTATACCTAAAGAGGTCCTACAACTCAAAATCAATTAGCTAAATGATCCGTAGTATGACCATAGTAAAACAATTCCAGTCCGCTTATAATTAAGAATTAAAAATAAATGGTAACAAGTGGAATAAAATAAAATACACAAGAATGGAGCTACAGTATGACCACACCTCCTGACACCCCCTGGGAATACGAGGGCCCATGCCAAATCTTTTCAGCCTTCTGAGGGGGAAGAAGCGCTGCCGTGCCCCCTTCACGACTGTGTGGGTGTGTGTGGACCAGATTAGGTCCTTAGTGATGTGAATGCAAAGGAACTTGACGCTCTCAACCCACTCCAAAACAGCCCCCCCCCCCCCCCCCCCGCTCCACAACAGCCCCTCTTTATCCTATAGTCCACAATAAGCTCCTTGGTCTTACTGACATTGAGGGAGAGGTTGTTGTCCTGGCATCACACTGCTAAGTTTCTGACCTCCTCCCTGTAGGCGGACTCGTCGCTGTTGGTGATCAGGTCTACCACCGTCGTGTTATCGGCAAACTTGATGATGATGTTGGACTTGTGCTTGGCCATGCAGTCGTGGGTGAACAGGGAGTACAGGAGAGGACTAAGCACACACACCTGAGGTGCCCCTGTGCTGAGGGTCAGCGTGGCGGAGGTGTTGTTGCCTACCCTCACGACTTGATGCCGGCCCGTCAGGAAATCCAGGATCCAGTTGCAGGGGAAGGGGTTTAGTCCCAGGGTCCCTAGCTTGGTGATGAGCTTGGAGGGCACTATGGTGTTGAACGCTGAGCTGTAGTCTATGAACAGCATTCTCACATAGTTATTTCCCCTCTTGTCCAGGTGGGAGAGGGCAGTGTGAAGTGATTGTGTCATCTGTGGGTCTGTTGGGCTGGTATGTGAATTGGAGTGGGTCTAGGGTGTCTGGGATGAGGGTGTTGATGTGTGCCATGACCAGCCTTCCAAAGGCGTTCATAATTACAGATGTGAGTGCTGCAGAATGACAGTTGTTTAGGCAGGTTACCTTAGAGCTCTTGGGAACAGGGACAAGGGTGGTCAGCTTGAAACATGTTGGGATTACAGACTGAGACTAGGAGAGATTGAAAATGTCTGTGAAGACACTTGCCAGCTGGTCTGCGCATGCTTTGAGACCACCCCCTGGTATTCCGCCTTGTGGTTGTTAACCCGTTTAAATGTTTTGCTCATGTGGGCCACGGAGAGCAAGATCACATACAGTAGTCATCCAAAAAACAGGTGCTTTCATGCAAGGCACAGTGTTATATTCCTCGAAGCGAGCATAAAATACAGTTAGCTAATTTGGGAGTTCTGCGTCGCATGGCTGGGTTTCCTATTATAATCCGTTATCGTCTGCAAGCCCTGCCACATAGCACCCCTAGTGGCGCAGGAGACATGTTCCTAGAAGTGAGGTGGAACGGTTCTAAGTCTACCCGTGCTATAGTCTCCACACACCAGAAACGCTGCCTCTGGGTGAGCCTTTTCTTGTTTGTTTATAGGCCCATACAGTTTGTTGAGTGCCAGAGTGTTTGTTGTTGGTTTGGGGTGGGATAAACTTTGATTTGATGTAGACCGCTGTGATAATTACAGATGAGAAATCTCTTGGTAGATAAAAGGGTCTGCAGCTTACCATGAGGTATTCTTTATCAGGTGAGAAAGAGCTAGAGATTTCCTTCACACTTGAACTAGCACACCAGTTTTTTTATTTTTAAAAACACTACACCTCCTTGCCACTTCTACAAAGCCTCTGTACAATCCTGCCTCTGCATGGAGAATCCACCGAGTACTACTTGCATAGCATCATCATCCAGCCACGTTTCAGTAAGACATACATATAACATCCAGCTTTCCAAGTCTCTCTGATAGGAGATGTTACGTTCTCACAAGACAAACTCAATATATTGCTCACGGAAAGGGGACTAACAACGAAAATGACTTTGATAACCAAAACAAAACAGAAAGGGGTTCAAACAGGTTTCTGAAAGTCACCCATGTGGGTTCCCACTGAAAGTTGGCAAAGCCGCTAGTAAGACACCCACCGTGGATTCCCACTAGGTTTGCCTCCAAAAAGACAAACTACAAGAAAAACCCACAACAACTTCGGATAGGGCGTAAAAAGAAAAATAGTCTTCTTTCAAACTTAAGAGGTTGAGCTCAAGATCGCACCTCAGCTGACATGAAATGTAGCTCTCCCAACATCTCTCAAGCTCAACTGGAGCACTGAGCCAGCCACTCTTAAATATCACCTGGGCTAGCACAGGTGAAACATCTTCCGACTAACGAAATGGACAAGCCAGCACAGGTGTAACACATACTTACTAACAAGGTGACACCAATTGGTGTGCCCTACGTGCTAACGTGATATCTCAAAATAAAAAAAATCTGTAACAGATAGACTCGAACGAAGATCATCCATCTTATTCTCGAGTGACTGGAAATTTTCCAATAGAATGGAGGAGAGCACCGTTTGGTTTTGTCTTTGCCACAATTTCACCAGGAATCCACCTTGTCTCCTGTGTCTACACCTGTGGCGTTTTTTTAGCCCATGGAACAAAGAAATAGGATCAGGTATGAACAGTCGAATAGCTCAGTCGGAGTTGAAGTCATATTTTAAGTCCAAATTAAGGTTAGTAACTGTCGATCTGATGCCTGAAGTGGCTGGAGGTCATATGTGATAATAGTATGATCTTTCTGTATCAAAAAAGTAAAGATAAACATGATAAGAGTCACTATATAGCAAAGTTGTTACTCTTCTCTTGTCTGTGTGATTGATGTAGGACCGTTGCCTCGCAGCGGGCCATGGGAAGCCCCCGAGGCCTGTCAAAACATTGTTGGACCAGGGCCCGTTTGAAGGAAATGTTACAGCTTGCCTACAAATAACCTGATTTGTGTATTTTTATGAGTAATTACCACAGAGATGGGAACCCATTCATATTATTAACGTTTTCATGGAAATGGGCCCCAAATTACACTACCTCAGTTTGTGATTTATAATTATTAATTAATTGATTCATCCTTTTCCTGGAGCGCTACGAGTGTGCAAGGTTTTGTTCTAGCCCTGCACTAACACAACTGATTCAGCTAACCAAGGTCCTGGCAAACAATGAATTAATAAAATCAGGTGTGTTAGAGCTGGGCTGGAACATAAATGTGCACCCCCTGTAGCTCTCGAGTGTTGGCCACCTCCAAAGCCACCACCTCCAAAACTACAAATACTTTTAACCCCATTGCTGTTCCTATTCACCACTGAGAGGTAGAAGATGTGCTCCGACACACGCACTAATCTTAGATTCCCTCTTGGTGTCTGCACAGCAACTGCGTGCAGTCCAGAAGCGCATATTCAATTTAGATATTTATTTAGATTTTAATCAGGCTACTTTGATGTCATGGAACCCTCTGATGGCATGATGTGTCATACAAACCATCTCATTTTTCTCATGCTGTTGTTTTTTTTGCCAGGCCTTGTTTTCCTCCTTTAAATTAAAAGCAGCTTACAAACTCAAGGCTGTTCCAAACAGTAGAGCAAAATAAGACACCATACATAAACTCTGTGACATATGCTTTAATGAGAAACGTATGACTGACTGACCACACCCTTAGAGTGTTCCTACGTCACAAAAGTTTTATTTATCAAAGACTCAGATTGAGCTGAATTTATTTTAAATTCATTTCTCTATTTCCCTGAAAAAAAGTATAGACCCTGTGATGTAAATTTTTAATGTTTGTGATTTTATAATAACACATTTCTGTGTTCTAATCATATGCTTTTCTAATAACAGTTTTCTGTGTTCATACAAGTGACCATATAGAACGAATCCTCACTTATCAGTATCTGCAATTTGGCAGTACGCCCACACCTTGTTTGAGAATGAAAGATATCCCAGTTTCAAGGTCTCTGCTTAGAGAGAAGAAGCCTCGTGAGGTATTGATCGGTCACACAAGCATTCATTATTTATGAATGATGAATAAGCTAAATCATGCAAATACGACTTGTCTGCAGTATATAAGGGAATTAACGAGACTGCCCCGTTAGAGCTCCTAACAGATGTTCACTATGGTGCATCAAGTTTGTTGGAACCTCTCCAGCAGGCTGATAATAAATAATGATTCATTTAAGATTGATTTCGAATGTCCCTGTGTAAGAATTTGCATGACAACCCACATATATGTGTCTGGCCTTTTGGATTACTTATGAGCCCTAAATAGTCTCAAATGTTCCCTAGCACAGAGTTTCCCAAAAAACTCTTTACACCGGAATTGTCTCGAGATGGCTATGCAAATTCATGGCATGAGCCTAGTAGCATAGCGGCTCTCTCCATTGAATACAGGCGGTTGACGTCAACAACCCTCATCGGATATTTAAAAAAGGATTACAATAATGAGATGTGTCCACCAATCCAAAGAACGGATTGGCGGGAGGTATATAGCCCGCCGTGCCACTTTGTGGACAACAACTCCCATTTGTTATGGTGGAGAGACATGTATCTTGTCAGTATATCCATAATCTTTGCTCTTTCTTCCCTATGTCATTCTTTCACTCTACATCTCATCTGGGTTCAGGCTTAGCACAGCCGAAGGAGCCAACTCATCCATCATTGGGAAAATTAACATTGCTATTTGAGAATTAGTATGAAATGTGGACCAAAATTAGATCTAGTTGGCTCATATATTGGTCATGTGACGTTTTGGGTGATTTACTATTGATGGAGAGCATATAGGCAATTTACTTGCCAAAGCGACCCTGTCAAGTGAGTCATTATGGCTTCCCGGGGCACGTTGTCTGTCAGGGGAAGACCTGATACTTTCCACTGAAGATCTCACAGCTTTCCTGAATAAACATATGTCAGACACAACCCCCTGCTCCTATACCACTCTAGGCACTATATCTGACAGGATAAGATAGGTGTGGGAAATATTGCAAGTTCCACCTAGTGGGCAAGGTTCAGCAACTATCATATTGCTTATACCTATCCAGTCCTTTCAGATATGCATAACGTTCCTAGGCTCTAGAGCAGGGGTATTCAACTCTTACCCAACGAGGTCTGGAGCCTGCTGATTTTATGTTCTACCTCATAATTCATTGCACGCACCTGGTGTGCCAGGTCTCAATCTGTTCTTGATTAGAAGGGAACAACGAAACCAAGCAGTGGAACTGGCTCCGAAGGTCCAGAGTTAAGTTTGAGGGATCTAGGGGTGAGCGGCAAGGGTTGTTTCTAGTCAAGGTCCACTGCAATGAGCCACGTATTGTAAGTACCCTGCTGTCCGCAGGCTTATCGGCCCGAATCAGATGTCTCGCGAATGGATCAGCAAAAAAAGCGTTGTTATTATTGGGCCTCTGTCCTGAGATGGCAATTGAAGAGAAAACAGAGTGGAGCGGAGTGGGGTCAGCGCCTTCATCATTTTCCAAGATCGGAGTGTAGATGGGGTTCATGTTTGCTTTTGTTTTGAAACTGGAACTCCTTTTTCTGAGTTCCTCCAACTGAAAATGCAGGAGCTACATCTCATCTTTGAGATACAGTTCACCTTGGGTTATGCGTTAGCATAAATCACATTTTTGAAACGATCTGGGGGTGTCTTGCACTTTGTGAGAACATATAGACAAACACTTGCTCGTGCTGTCAGAGCGAGCAGACCTACTGTACATGTAATTTCCGTGAGTTTATCATGCTCGCATTAACAACTATTTGCCTGTGTCATTGTAGATAATCTGAATTTAAAAAACAATAGTGGTCAAACATGTAACTTTGAGAGTTTCTAAACAGGTACTCTTTCTTCACATGATAATCAATCAATTACATTTGTGTACAGTACATCACCTTTAATTGTTGATCTATCATGTCTCACTCTGTGTGTTTCTCCCCAGCCGTCCACTCCTGTGCTGTCAGAAATGGAGGCTGTGAGCAGGACTGTGTGCAGCTGTCCCCGGATCACTACCAGTGTCGCTGCAGACCCAACTATCATCTTGCAGAGGACAGCAAACACTGCAAGTGTAAGTGCCACTAGTCGGCCATTTAAAGGAAAAACCTGTGAGTGCTTGTGTGCAAACTTCTCAGTCCATCCTTTTTATGCCATTTTGGCAGACACTTTTATCCAAAGCGACAGCCTATATGTTCCCAGTGCGAATCGAAACCCACATTGTTGTTGGCACTAATATTGTGTATATACAGTATATATTATATTATAAATACCTCACATGTGACTCATAATAAGATTAGCACATCTAATGAATTATCCGAGTCCATAAAGATTATTTAGCAATATGCAAGCACACTATAGTTGAGTTACAGTAATAGGCAATTAAGAAATGTCTGAGAATGGAATTCTACATACAATTATTATTGAATTACTTTGAAAAAACAATGATAACATTATACAAGACATCATACCCTGAAAGGCCATGCCCCAAAAGTCCATGGTGTGGAGAGAGACAGAAAGAGAGAGATTGTATCTCACCACAGCAGTTCAGGCACAAAAAAAGAGAAAGAACAAGGAATCTAAGACCCTTTTATAAGCATCTGAGCTGTTTGGATTCAAAATCTGCGGTGTTGACCAATAGTATTACTGTCACGTTAACCTCCAATCAGATATCAGACTTGCATGATGTCACCTCTGCTTCTCAGAGGTGAGACAATGGGGGTTGGAGACATAATACAGAGAATGCTGATTCCCTAAAATGACACAAAGGAAATGATTGCATACAGTTGATCAGAAGAGTTACTTCGGGGGCTGCCCTACAACAACGCTGGTGATTCTAGCTGATGCGAACTGATGCTGAGCCATGCGGCACAAACCTATTTTTCTTTGTTTTTCATGACTGGGAATAACAAAATGCTTACTGTGCTGTGTTGGCTGCATTTGCTGTATTGGCTATGCTTCAACAGTTCATTTTCTGCCTGTTTGATCTGTCGTGGGGCCAAAGAAATCTAATGTCATTCTATGACTATGAATCCATCCTGGTGTTTAACTTACCAGCTCCACTATGTTTTCTCCAACAAAGCCCATGAAAACCATGAACAAATACCGCAGCCTAATACAAGTAACACATTAAACAAACTCAATTGCACTTGTGGCCATTGTTGTTTCCCATGCCCATTTGGTATGACCCCCTAAAGGAGTTTGGCAGCCTTGGCCTGCGGTGAATTTGAAATGCAATAAAACACAATTATGTCTTCTTAAAGGCTGTAGACTGCACCGATTCTATCCATTGTAACTTGCTAGCTTGTGTTAATGACCACTTGCCCAAGCTCTAGTGCCCAGATTTCTTCCTGCTACAGATACAGTAGATGGAGTATACATTTTATAGTCCAGGCAATATGTGCCAAATCTTGAAACTTGGTACACTTGTACAGTTTGGGGCCCTGAAAATGTTCAGATGGAGGCATCGCAAAAACACCTCCCGGCGGCTGTGGTGGACATTCCGCCATAAACAAACAATGCACTGTGCGTCATATCTTATGAACCAAACATGTTAACACAGAAAATATGATGTCTACCTCTCTATGTTGATGGTCAAGGATTACAGTAATGCCATGCACAACATAAAAAATGCCCCCTGGTATCCATGGTGGCCATTTTGCTATTCCGCTATAAGCGGACAGTGGATTTTTCCCGTCATATCTGCTGAACTATACATAATAACACAGAAAAGGTCTGCACCAATGTTTTGATGGTCAAGGATTACAATTGTGCTATGTACAACATCATAAATAGTTAAGATTATTATAAAATGGTGGACTGCCACTGGGCGAAAAAGCATCCATATCAGGGGATATCTTTATATTACACGTTTTTAATATTCTAAAGAATACAGACCATTTCCAAAGCAATTTTGGAGTTTGGTGGATATACACTACATCCTGACAAATTCTAAATTCAAATGTGTCTTTTAGACATACAGTTTATTAGGTACACCACCCTGTTCATGAAAATGGTTCGCTCCTACAGACAGTGAGTCACGTGGTATATAAAGCAAGCAGACGGACATGGAGGCATTCAGTTACTGTTAGATTGAACGTTAGAATGGGCAAAATGAGTGACCTAAGGGACTTTGAGCGTGTTATGATCATCGGTACCAGGAGCGCTGGTTCCAGTATCTCAGAAACGGCCGGCCTCCTGGGCTTTTCACGCACGACAGTGTCTAGAAGAAGAATGGTGCGACAAACCAAAAACATCCAGTCGGTGGCAGTCCTGTGGGTGAAAACAGCTTGTTGATGAGAGGTCGAAGGAGAATGGCAAGAATCATGCAAGCTAACAGGCAGGCCACAAACAGGCAAATAACAGCGCAGTACAACAGTGGTTTGCAGAACGGCATCTAGCAATGCACAACTCGTCGGTTCTTGTCACGGATGGGCTATTGCAGCAGACGAACCCACCGGATTCCACTCCTATCAGCTAAAAACATGAAGTTGCGGCTCTAGTGGGCAAGCGATCACCAACACTGGACAATTGAGGAGTGGAAAAACATTGCCTGGTCTGACAAATCCGGGTTCCTGTTGGCGTAAGGATTTGGCGTAAGTAGCGTGAGTCCATGGCCCCATACAGTGGTGTAATGGTGAAAGGAATGTTTTCCTGGTACACGTTGGGTCCCTTGATACTGTTTCCACGCCCTGAAGAATTCAGGCTGTTCTGGAGGCAAAGTTGAGGTACGACCCTGTACTAGATGGGTGTACCTAATAAACTGTGGGGGCAGAATCTTTCTTGCTCGTACCTTAGCATGGTGTCAATGATACATTTTCAGTAAAGCAGAATAAAAAATGATTGATTCCACATTGCCCCCAAACTAAGCTTAACCTAAAGTATAATATTTCTCAAAAAATAGTTCAATCAAATTTTCAAATCAACAACAGAAATAATATTATAAAATCAAATAAATTTTTTTGTCACATGCACATGGTTAGCAGATGTTAATGCGAGTGTAGCGAAATGCTTGTGCTTAGGGCAGTGTGCAGTGTGATTGCGATTGCGTCATCTGTGGACCTATTGGGGCGGTAAGCAAATTGGAGTGGGTCTAGGGTGTCAGGTAGGGTGGAGGTGATATGGTCCTTGACTAGTCTCTCAAAGCACTTCATGATGACGGAAGTGAGTGCTACGGAAGTGAGTGCTACATTGACATTGAGCAGGTAGCCTAGTGGACCAGTAACCAAAAGGTTGCTTGATCAAATCCCTGAGCTGACAAGGTAAAAATCTGTCATTCTGCTCATGAGCAAGGCAGTTAACCCACTGTTCCCCGGATGCTGACGATGTTGATTATGGCAGCCCCCCCACACCTCTCTGATTCAGAGGGTTAAATGCAGAAGACACATTTCAGTTGAAGGCATTCAGTTGTAAAACTGACTAGGTATCTCCCTTCCCCATTGTCAGAAACTGAGATTTCATTGGATTTCTTTCCATTGTTTACCACAGCAGTCCACCATTATATAATAATCTGAACTGTTTGATGTTTTATGGGATATAATTTTATTCATTGACCATCAACACATAGTTGTAAACATCACCTTCTGTGATATCATGACATCATTCAGTAGATATGACGGAAAATACATTGTCCGGCTATGGCGGAATAGCAAAATGACTGCCACTGCCTCTAGGTTGCGATTTGATGTTGTTCATAGTACCATTGTAATCATTGACCATCAAAACATAGGGGTAAACATCACCTTCTCTGTAATAGCATCCTTGGTTCAGGAGATAGGAGAAATAAATACCTTATTTGGTTATGGAGGAATGGAAAATTGCAGGAGTTTTTCCGATGCCTCCATATCGAAATGTTCAGGGCCCCAAACTGTACAAGTTTACCAAGTTACATGCTTTTATGAAAAAGTAAACAGAATTTTCACAAATCCCCTGCACTATGAGCTTAGCTGAACTACACAGCTGTGCTGGAGTGGTTGGCTTCAGATTTCGTTGCTGGCAGTCCTCAGTCCTTAGCCAAAGGCCATTGGCAGCCTGGATCCTTACTTCTGAATTAAACTTCAGATGGTTCTTATTGTGGTCGACACGTAGATCTCAGATACAACATGTCGTATTTTATATATCAAGACACATGTAATATTGTTGGAATTTTACATTTAAACATCAAAAGACAAAAAAGCCCTCAGAGAAATGTCAATTATGTTTACAATCCAATTGGATATTTAAATGGTTTTGATAAAATAGAGGGGAAAATACAATTATAGTAATTTACGAGGTTATAAAGCAGAGCTTGCAGCTGTTGGGAAGTGTGAACTGTAATAACAAAAAATGTTTAAATTACTGTCCACTTTGGCGAGCTTTAAAATTCCTCTAGTCTTCTATCCGACTGCGAGGTCCTTGACAGAGACCGGTTGGCTTGGCGAGACTTGCCATTGGCTTGGCGACCTCTGACCATTGGTCTGTCTGGCCAGCAGACTGACTGGCCAATACACATTAACTGAGTCTTACCAGAGGCTCACTGTTGCCTTGGTTACCAAAGCACCATCCAAGAGTGCAATGCATGAAATAGTTATACCTAGGGTGGATTTCAAACAAACCGGCATTGTGGAAAAGTTACATTGTTACTGTTGTATCAATTCTATCTTTGGGCAGATGTGGAAATCTTGTACCTTTTACTGACTTTGTTTTACTTTACAATGAATTCTCTGTTTCCTGCTTAGCTAGATGTGCACTGTCTTCCATGCATCGACAATAAGTAGCTACCAAGAAATAAAGGAAAGCCTCTTGATTCCTAATACGTGTAGCCACTTGGAAATTCACCTCTCAAGGGTCCAGACATGGAAGTAATTATGGTCATATCTGCAGGGAGAAAGTAACCAGACTCCCATTTAACCCCATTACCCTCTTACTCCCTCAAAACCACAAGGGAGAGTGCCGGCAAGAGCATGTGTGTGTGTTTCTGTCAGTCTGTGTGTGTACGTGTACGTACATTATTGTACTCATTCTGTGTTACTGTGTTCCAGTGAGAAACCCGTGTGCAGACAGAAATGGAGGCTGTGTGCACACCTGTAGAAATGAAGGAGGACGATCTCAGTGTGACTGTCGTCCTGGATATACACTGGCACAGGATGGCAAAAACTGTGAAGGTAAACTTCCGAATTGACTATGCTTCTAGGGATTAGTCTATTGGTGGTAATGGTGATTACAATGATTTAAGGTGTGTGTGTGTGTGTGTGTGTGTGTGTGTGTGTGTGTGTGTGTGTCTCAGACATCGATGAGTGTGAGACAGGCCAAACTGCCTGTGCCCACGGTTGCCATAACACCCAGGGTTCCTTTACCTGTGTCTGTAACCCAGCATACAAGTTGGGTGCCAATGGCAGGAAATGCTATCGTAAGTCAACTTTCATTCACTCTCAGTCAACTCCCATTTACTCACTGAGACATTACCAATTATCCGTGATGTCAAAATAGCATTACACATTTACACTTTTATTATAGCATTTTTACTGGCATGAATCATCATCCATATTCCCCTTTAGGGATGTTGGAGTGTAGAGTAAAATACAACAAAGGCTATTACAAATGTTTTGGTCAGACTAAAACATTAGTGCCACAAGAAAAAGGGATTATTTGCAAGAAAATATTGTGTATGTTTGTCTTGGAACAACAGGTGTCCACATTTGTCTCTCCTCAGGTATCGAGATGGAGATTGTGAACGGTTGTGAGACTGCCAACGGAGGCTGTTCCCAAAAGTGCCAACACTCCGCCCTCGGACCTGTCTGCAGCTGTAACCATGGTTACCATCTGGACGATGACCTCAAGACATGTGTGGGTGAGCAAAGAGCAGTTTGGAGAATAATATAATCAGTTTTGATCGATATGGAGTGATTTTAGTGCCAATCATTTTGAATTTGGCATGAATTCAAAACGATTGAACTGACAAATTATTGGCACTAAAGTCCCTTCATAGACAGACTTGTCAACAATGGCCGTGTGTGTTTTAGACTTGGACGAGTGCGAGACGGGAAGCTCGTGTTGCGAGCAGGACTGTACGAACTATCCCGGGGGTTACGAATGCTACTGCGGGGCTGGCTACCGTCTCAACTCGGATGGGTGTGGCTGTGATGGTATGGTCCATTTAGCAGGACCTCCTTGATCAAATGCTATCAAAAATTATCTTAAATGATCTATCTACACAATGGGTCGACTTCCTGTTTACAGAATAAAAGTCAGTTTGCTCTTACCCCGTCCCTTTGCATGCCTCAAGGAACGGGGTAAATTGGAAGACAATAATTGTAGTCTTGGCAGATTTAAGTTCTGTTGTTGATGTCTGTAAGCATGAAGACTCCCTTTGCTTACAATGATGTAATCTCTTTGAGCCTTATTAGTGTGTTTGCTGCAGCTTGAACTCTACAATCGCGGCAAGCACATAGAATTTCTTCAGGACATGTACCATTTCTAGTTTTGGTTGTTGATGTTGCAGATGTGGATGAGTGTCTGGTAGACAACGGAGGCTGTGACCATACCTGCCAGAACACAGCCGGCTCCTTCCAGTGCTACTGTCGCCTCGGACACCGGCTAAACGAGAACCGTCTCTCCTGTATTCGTAAGTGGATTGAAAATGAATCCTGTCTGGGCGGTAGTCAGGTCAAAATAATACTTAGGGCCAGAAGTTTATCCTGACTTGACCAAAACTCTGAGCCTTAGTGGTAGGCTATGCCAGGCAGTAGACGTTATCGGCTGTAACTAGGCCTCAGAGTTTATTCAAGTGGCATGCTAAAGTGGATATTAGACACAAGTGTGCAGAGACAGAGACAATGACTGTTCTACTTTCTCCCTCCAGCCCTGGAGCGGGCAGTAGAGCTGTTGGAGTGGAGCGGCCGCATCGCGGTGAAGCTCCCTCCACCCCAGTTCACCCTGCTGAATGACAACTTCCAGCCGCTGGAGCGCTATGACGACTATGAGGAGGACGGCCTGGGAGAGCTCCGGGCCCAGAGCACTCTCACCAAGACCTTTGGTATACATACACCTGTAGCAACACCCACATAAGGCATACATGAGACTGTTGTAATAACCAGATAAGGAACTCGTAACACAGATGTAAGCAGCTTATAAACAGTTTGTTTGCACATATTTTTTTTAGATTGCAAACAAAGTCAAAATTGGCTTTACTCCTTTACTATATATATTGTACCTCATCTTCCTCTTCCTGCTCTTTCTCACCAGTGTGTCTAAACGAAACGTTTGGCCATGACTGCAGCCTGACGTGTGACGACTGCTCCAACGGTGGTGTGTGTGACCTGGAGGAGGGACGTTGTGACTGTCCTGATGGGTGGACAGGCCTTGTCTGCAACCAGAGTGAGTCTCTTCTGCACCTGATGCCATGCAGAGAGAACAAAATATACACTATATGTACAAAAGTATGTGGACTGCCCTTCAAATTTGTGAATTCGACTATTTCAGCCACACCCGATGCTGACATGTGTATAAAATCAAGCACACCGCCCGCCATGCAATCTCCATAGACAAACGTTGGTAGTAGAATGGCCTTACTGAAGAGCTCCGTGACTTTCAAGGTGGCACTGTCATAGGATGCCACCTTTCCAACAAGTCAGTTTGTAAAATTTCTGCCCTGCTACAGCTGCCCCAGGGAACTGTAAGTGCTGTTATTATGAAGTGGAAACGTCTAGGAGCAACAACGGCTCAGCCACAAAGTGGTAGGGTACACCAGCACACAGGGCGGGACCGCCGAGTGCAAAAGTGCGTAGCACATAAAAATCGTCTGTCCTCGGTTGTAACACTCACTACCGAGTTCCAAACTGCCTCTGGAAGCATTGTCAGCACAAGAACTGCTCGTCGGGAGCTTCATGAAATGGGTTTCCTTGGCCGAGCAGCCGCACACAAGCCTAAGATCACCATGCACAATGCCAAGCTTCGGCTGGAGTGGTGTAAAGCTCGCCGCCATTGGATTCTGTAGCAGTGGAAACGCGTTCTCTGGAGTGATAAATCACGCTTCACTTTCTGGCGGAGGTCGACGGACGAATCAGGGTTTGGTGGATAGCAGGGTAACACTACCTGCCCGAATGCATAGTGCCAACTGTAAAGTTTGGTGGAGTAAGAATAATGGTCTGGGTCTGTTTTTCGTGGTTCGGATTAGGCCCCTTAGTTCCAGTGAAGGGAAATGACATTCTAGATGATTATGTGCTTCCAACTTTGTGGCAACAGTTTGGTGAAGGCCCCTTCCTGTTTCAGCATGACAATGCCCCCGTGCACAGAGCGAGATCCATATAGAAATGGTTTGTCGAAATCGGTGTGGAAGAACTTGACTGGCCTGCACAGAGCCCTGACCTCAACCCCATCAAACACCTTTGTGATGAATTGGAACACCGACTGCGAGCCAGGCCTAATCGCCCAACATCTGTGCCAGACCTCACTAATGGTCTTGTGGCTGAATGAAAGCAAGTCCCCACAGCAATGGTATAACATCTAATGGAAAGCCTTCCCAGAAGAGTGAAGGCTGTTATAGCCGCAAAGGGGGGACCAACTCCATATTAATGCCCATGATTTTGTAATGAGATGTTTGACAAGCAGTTGTCCACATACTTTTGGTCATGTGGTGTATCAAAACATTAAAAGGGTTTAATCCTCAAAGTCACATTTACATTTACTGCGGCTCAAATTAAGATCCTGCATCTGTATATGTGTTTGAAGGGAATCTTACATTATGTCAGACATAATCATCCAACAGAAATGGCCTATTTTGATGACGTATCCAGCTTTGATTGAGAGATTTAACGCCATACACGTGTCTATGCTTCTCTCACCCTCTCTCTCTCCTTCCCTCTGCTCAGCTTGTCTAGAGGGCACATTTGGCAGGAACTGCCTCTTCAGCTGTAAGTGTAAGAATGGTGCCACCTGTGACCCTGTGAGCGGGCACTGTCGCTGCCCACCTGGAGTCAGTGGGGATCTGTGCCAGGATGGTGAGTTGGCACACATTAATGTTATCATGCAGACCTGGATCAAAATAACATTGTTTTCTCTTTAAATGGTACATATGATTTGGCTTACCTAGAATTTGAATTATTTCAAAAGTGCAAATACCAATATTGGTGCACATTATAATGTGCTATAATGTACTCTCTACTCTTCTCTATGTGTCTCTGTGCTCCATAGGCTGTCCTAGCGGCCTGTATGGGAAACTTTGCAATAAGAAGTGTAACTGTGCCAAAAACGGGCACTGCCATCGGACCTACGGAGCCTGCCTGTGTGACCCTGGGCTCTATGGGCGTTTCTGTCACCTACGTGAGTGGCGTGACATCTCACTGACTCTCTACTTTCTGTTTCCTTTCTGTCATACATTCACTCCCTGTAGCCATTTATTTCAATTGCCAGACCCAGTGACTACCTCAAGGAAAGACTAATTTCTTGTACGTCAGGATCATACTGTGATCAGGGGCTGTCAAGCGGCAGGGTAGCCTAGTGGTTAGAGCGTTGGCCTAGTAACCGAAAGGTTGCAAGTTCATATCCCCGAGCTGACAAGGTACAAATCTGTCGTTCTGCCCCTGAACAGGCAGTTAACCCACTGTTCCTAGGCCGTCATTGAAAATAAGAATTTGTTCTTAACTGACTTGCCTAGTTAAATAAAGGTAAAATTAAAAAAGCATCTCAGAGGATTGCTGATCGAGGATCAGGTCCCCTCTGTCCATGTAATGTTATTCAATGTGATCTAAATGGCTAAACTGATCATAATCATAACCCCAACAATGAGATTATTTATCAATACGGGCCCTGGACCTCTTGCCCTGCACAACCATGTACACAGTCAGGCAGTATCCCTGTGTGCCCTATCAGGCCTGCAGTCCGGTTTAACCCTTTGGTGTGCCGTCTCTACCCAGCGTGTCCTAAGTGGGCATACGGCCCTGGCTGCTCGGAGGAGTGCCAGTGTTTCCAACAGAACACCCTGGAGTGCCACCGCCGCCATGGCTCCTGTGTCTGCAAACCAGGCTACCAGGGCAAGAACTGCCAGGAGGGTCAGTGGTTCAGGAGATGTTCTGCACACACACACACACACACACACACACACACATCAAGGAATGGTTCTATCTGGGTCTGGGAAACTGTCCCTAAATGTGTAACCAGCACTTTTAACCCACTTTTGCGCCTCTTCTCTAGAATGTGACAGAGGATACTATGGCCTTGCCTGCAAGAGGACATGTGGGTGTCCATCAGGGGTACCCTGTGATCGTGTGACAGGGGAATGTCTGCGCCAGTGCCCACCTGGTTTCCATGGGGACAACTGTGACCTAGGTGGGTACAGTGCATGGCGTGCCAGCCCAGACCAATGCAGAATAGTACTTCATTGTCCATTTATTGGAAACAGAAATGGGTATTTACACTGAACTAAAATATAAATGCAATGTATGTATGTAAAGTGTTGGTCCCATTTCATAAGCTGAAATGAAAGATGCCAGAAATGTTCCATATGCACAAAAAACATATTTCTCTAAAATGTGGTGAAGACATTTGTTAACATCCCTGTTAGTAAGCATTTATCCTTTGCCAAGATAATTCATCCACCTGACAGGTGTGGCATATCAAGAAGCTGATTTAAACAACATGATCATTACACAGGTCCACCTTGTGCTGGGGACAATAAAAGACCACTAAATTGTCACACAACACAATCCCACAGATGTCTCAAGTCTTGAAGGAGCGTGCAATTGGCATGCTGACTGGATAAATGTCCACCAGAGCTGTTTCCAGAGAATTGAATGTTTATTTCTCCACCATAACCCGCCTCCAATATCGTTTTAAAGAATTTGGCAATATGTCCAACCGGCCTCACAACTGCAGACCACGTGAAATCACGCCAGCCCATGACCTCCACATCTGTCTTCTTCACCTGCGGGACCATCTGACACCAGCCACCTGGACAGCTGGTGAAACCAGTTTGCACAACTGAAGAATTTCTGTACAAACTGTCAGGAACCGTTTCAGGGAAGCTCGTCTGCGTGCTCGTCATCCTCACCAGTGTCTTGATATGACTGGTCACGACCCTGGTGTTCGGCGTATTAACCGACTTTAGTAGGCAAATTATCCCCTTCGATGGCCACTAGCACGCTGGAGGAGTGTGCTGTTCACGGATGAATCCGTGTTTCAACTGTACCTTGCAGATGACATTGTGTATGGCGTCTTGTGGGCAAGCAGTTTGCTGATCAACGTTGTGAACAGAGTGCCCCATGGTTGCGGTGGGGTTATGGTATGGGCAGGCATAAGCTACGGACAGCGAACACAAATGCATTTTACCGATGGCAATTTGAATGCACAGAGATACTGTGACGAGATCCTGAGGCCCATTGTCATGCCATTCATCCGCCACCATCACCTCAGCCCCATGTCGCAAGGATCTGTACACAATTCCTGGAAGTTGAAACTGTCCCAGTTCTTCCATGGCCTGCAAACTCACCAGAGTATAACCCATTGAGCATCAAATCAAAATCAAATCAAATTTTATTGGTCACATACACATGGTTAGCAGATGTTAATGTGAGTGTAGCAAAATGCTTGTGCTTCCAGTTCAGACCATGCAGTAATGTCTAACAAGTAATCTAACAATTTCACAACAACTACCTTGTAGTGTAAAGGAATGAATAAGAATATGTACATATAAATATATGGATGAGCGATGGCCGAACAGCATAGGCAAGATGGTATAGAGTACAGTATATGAGATGAGTCATGTAGGGTATGTAAACATTATATAAAGTGGAATTGTTTAAAGTGACTAGTGATACATTTATTACATCCAATTTTTCCATTATTAAAGTGGCTAGAGTTGAGTCAATGTGTTGGCAGCAGCCACTCTATGTTAGTGATGGATTTTTAACAGTCTGATGTCCTTGAGATAGAAGCTGTTTTTCAGTCTCTCGGTCCCAGCTTTGATCCACCTGTACTGACCTCGCCTTCTGGATGATAGCGGTGTGAACAGGCAGTGGCTCGGGTGGTTGTTGTCCTTGATGATCTTTTTGGCCTTCCTGTGACATAGGGTGGTGTCTTGGAGGGCAAGTAGTTTGCCCCCGGTGATGCGTTGTGCAGACCTCACTACCTTCTGGATAGCCTTGCGGTTGTGGGCGGAGCGGTGATACAGCCCGACAGGATGCTCTTGATTATGCATCTGTAAAGGTTTGTGGGTGTTTTTGGGGACAAGCCGGATTTCTTCAGCCTCCTGAGGTTGAAGAGGCGCTGTTGTGCCTTCTTCACCACGCTGTCTGCATTTCAGTTTGTCCGTGATGTGTATGCCGAGGCACCTAAAACGTTCCACCTTCCCCACTACTGTCCCGTCGATGTGGATAGGGGTGTGCTCCCTCTACTGTTTCCTGAAGTCCACGATCATCTCCTTTGTTTTGTTGACGTTGAGTGTGAGATTTGTCCAGATGGGTTAGGGCAGTGTGCAGTGTGATTGCGATTGCGTCGTCTGTGGACCTATTGGGGCGGTAAGCAAATTGGAGTGGGTCTAGGGTGTCAGGGAGGGTGGAGGTAATGTGATCCTTGACTAGTCTCTCAAAGCACTTCATGCTCTGAGGACATGGCTAGGGATGCCGTCTGGGCCGGCAACCTTGCGAGGGTTAACATGTTTAAATGTTTTACTCACATTGGCTGCGGTGAAGGAGAGTCCGCAGGTTTTGGTAGTGGGCCGTGTTGGTGGCACTGTATTGTCCTCAAAGCGAGCAAAGAAGTTGTTTAGTTTGTCTGGGAGCAAGACATCGGGGTCCGTGACGGGGCTGGTTTACTTTTTGTAGTCCATGATTGACTGGAGACCCTGCCACATTCCTCTCATGTCTGAGCCGTTGAATTGCGACTCTACTTTGTCTTTATACTGACGCTTAGCTTGTTTGATTGCCTTGCGGAGGGAATAGCTACACTGTTTGTATTCAGTCATGTTTCCGGTCGCGTTGCTCTGATTAAAGCAGTGGTTCGCATTTTCAGTTTTGCGCGAATGCTGCCATCAATCCACGGTTTCTGGTTCGGGACGGTTTTAATAGTTGTCGTTGGTACAACATCACCGATGCACTTGCTAATCAACTCACTCACCGAATCAGCGTATACATCAATGTTGTTGTTCGACGCTGTCCGGAACGTATCCCAGTCCACGTGATCGAAGCAATCTTGAAGCGTGGAATTAGTTTCTGTCTATAGGCTGGGAGCAGCAAAATGGAGTCGTGGTCAGATTTGCCGAAAGGAGGGCGAGGGATGGCTTTTTATGTGTCGCGGAAGTTAGAGTAACAATGATCCAGAATTTTCCCATCCCGGGTCGCGCATTCGATTTGCTGATAAAATTTAGCCTCAGGATATGTGGTTTCCAGTTTACATAGAGTCCAATTAAGTTATTTCAGGGCCGTCTAGGTGTCTGCTTTGGGGGGGATGTACACGACTGTGATTATAGTCAAAGAGAATTCTCTTGGTAGATTATGCGGTCTGCATTTGATTGTAAGGAATTCTAGGTCAAGTGAACAAAAGGATTTTAGTTCCTGTATGTTGTTATGATTACACCATGACTCGTTAATCATAAGGCATACACCCCGCTCTTCTTCTTACCAGAGACATGTTTGCTTCTGTCGGCGCGATGCGTGAAGAAACCAGGTGGCTCTACCGACTCTGATAAAGTATCCCGAGTGGGCCATGTTTCCGTGAATCAGAGAATGTTACAAACTCTGATGTCTCTCTGGAAGCAACCTTTGCTCGGATTTCGTCTAAATTGTTGTCAAGAGACTGGATGTTGGCTCGGTGGGCGACGTGCCCGTTAACGAGCCTGACCAGAAGACCGCTCCGCTCCTTCTGCGGCGCCTTTGTTTTGGGTCGCCTGTTGGGATCCGAACCATTGTCCTGGGTGGTGGACCAAACAGAGAATCCGCATCAGGAAAGTCGTATTCCTGGTCGTAACGTTGTTAAGTTAACGTTGCTCTTATATCCAATAGTTCCTCCCGGCTGTTTGTAATAAGACTTAAGATGTCCTGGGGTAACAGTGTAAGAAATAATACATAAAAAAACTAAATACTGCATAGTTTCCTAAGAACGCGAAGCGAGGCGATCATCTCTGTCGAAGCCGACAGTCGGCGCATGTTTTGGATGCTCTGGATGGACGAGTACAACAGCGTGTTCCAGTTCCCGCCAATATCCATTAACTTCGCACAGCCATTGAAGAGGAGTGGGACAACATTCCACAGGCCACAATCAACAGCCTGATCAACTCTATGCGAAGGAGATGTGTCGCTCTGCATGAGGGAATTGGTGGCCACATCACATACTGACTGGTTTTCTTATCCACGCCCCTACTTTTTTTTTTAAAGGTATCTGTAACCAACAGATCCATATCTGTATTCCCAGTCATGTGAAATCCATAGGTTAGTGCCTAATGAATTTATTTTAATTGACTGATTTCCTTATATGAACTGTGCTAACAATCTTTGTAATTGGGTCAATTAGAATTTAAGTAATTCAATTTAAGAAATAAACTGCAATACCAATTCAATAATTAAAAAAATTGCATCCATTTTATATGATTTCTCAACAAACTGAAAAGGAGAAGCTAATCACTTCCTGAATTTAGTGACTTAAATTCCAAGGGACCACAACCTTGCACAACACGCACATGCACAGTTTGGACATCCATCTTTTTTTTCTCATGGTGTTTCTCATGGACCCACACAGTCTTCCACGCACATGGTAGTTCCAGCTCTTTATGAGTTCATACTCTTATTTTAGATGAGTTACTCAACACTGTTCTTCTGTTTCCCTCTCTCTTTCTGTTTGTGCTGAGCAGTTACACAATAATCAACAGGAGGTTGGGGGGGGAGGGTATTAGCTGCACATCAGGACCTTGATGATTTGAAACAGGTGTGTAAGTGCTGGGGTGGGAAGAAAAAAGCCTGTACACCCTGTAGTCCCCCAGGACAAGAGTTGGAGGCCACTGTATTGGAGCCATTAGGTAAGAACAGAAGTGTTCATTAAAGGGTGACATTTTGATCATGAGGATAAAGGAGAGCTCACTGCAACCCCTGCATCAACAGACAGCACCCCAGCTATGAGCCAACCATGTGATTCTCTGCCCAGTCTCCCCTACTGCATCATTCTATAATACCAACACGTTAAAACACTTCTCCAGACATTGTAAAAAATCTGATAATTCGCTTACAATGGCTTTTGGTGTATCTGGAACCCGTATGCGTGTGTGCGTGCGTGCGTGCAAGAGAGAGAGAGACCATGTGGCGGAAGGAGATGCTGGAGATGGTGTGTGCGAGTGGGTCTGGGCAGGTGCGATGTTTGTATTATGTTGTTGTTTGTATGTGTATGTTCTGTATTGTTTATCAAGTATAATATTTAAAAAAACAAAAGACTAAAATGTAAAACATTTGTGTCTGTGTTACACTGCAGTGTTTTGGCCACACTGACAGGCAGCTGTGTGAATGTGTGGGAGGGAGTCTTCTTGACCTCAGAGGGTGATGTTCTCGGAACCGGAGCCATCCTTTGGGTCTGCTTCCTCCATCTATGCCTCCCTCTATCTTTAGTGTCTGGCTTTGGACCTAGCAGGATGGTCATTGTGTGATGGATATACTCAAACTCTGTGGGAGATAGAAGTGTTTGTGCATTTCCAGACACGCATACTTGCGTCCATGAGAGTGTGTGTGTGGGGAGGTGAAGTTACTGCCTAAGTAACTACTGTTCGTGTCTGCATGTGTATGTAGCTATGCATGTGTGTGGTTGTGTGTGTGTCCATAAGACGAAAATAACCAGAATAGTTTCACTGAAACACAAAGTTGGCGTTGAGTTGCTTGTCATCTGGAAGCCATGAATCGACCAGAGCCTTGCATCTGCATTCAATTAGGAACATTGGGGAATCGTGCCGGGTTTTTTGTTTTTCTCTCCCTCTCTCCCTCCCCAATTCAATTCGCTTTATTGGCATGACGTAACAATGTACATATTGCCAAAGCTTACTTTGGATATTTACAATATGAAAATCATAAGAATCAAAATTGTCAATGGGACAACAATAACCAAGGGTCAAAATAACCACACATTGAACAATAAGCATACAGTAGAGGACATGTGCAGGTTCATTGGTCTGTCAGACAATGTTCCTCATCTTATGGCAGGCAGCTCTCTGTGTCCTCCCCCAACAGGACGGGTAGCCTACTCTCATCCGAGAGGTATTTGAAACCTTGAATAAGTGTTTCAAATTTGGGGAAATTACACTCTCTAATGGTTATATATTTTTGACATTTTGTCAGGAAATGCAGCTCCGTCTCAGGTTCTCCTGTGGTGCAGTGGTTGCATAGCCTTTCCAATACAGGGAGCCAGGTTTTCCTGTCTACCCGTCTCAATGGCAAGGCTGTGCCCACTGAGCCTGTACGTTTTTCTAAGGTTATGATCAGTAACCATGGTCAAATAGTTTCCCAATAAGCAATGCAGTTTTGTTTTGATTGTGTTGTAATTTGTTTTTATTCGGATTGAATCTGGTCCTGAGGCTTTAGTGTGTTAGTAGAACAGGTTTGTGAACTCAGCCCCAGGACCAGCTGGATGAGGGGAATCTTTTCTTTGCTCAGCTCTTAGCATTGCAGGGCTTGGTAATGATATGAGAGGGGGTCACTGTATTTTAGGTGTTTCCAGAACTTAATTGCTTTTCAAAAAAGTGTTTATTATTACTGGATATTGGCCTAATTCTGCCCTGCATGCATTGTTTGTACTTTTCCTCTGGACATGTAGGAGAATCATACAGAACTACATGCAGGGTTTCAATGGGGTGTTTGTCTCATTTGGTGAAATATTATTTTGCCAGTGGACCCCACACCTCGCTGCCATGAAGTGTAATTGGTTCAATGACACATTCAATTAGTTTTAGCCACATTTTAATAGGTATTTCAATTTCTCTGGAAAATCATTATTTGAGTATTTTTGGGGCTTACTGCCTGGTCTGGTCTGGCAGTACTGCTCTAGCAGGTCCAGGCCCTGCTGTAGGCCATGTGCTGTGGGTGACAGCAGGTATAGCTCATCTGCGAAGAGTTAGCATTTAACCTCTGAATTGTGGTGACTAACACCAGGGGCTGAGGATTTTTCTAGAATAGTGGCCAATTTGTTGATGTAAATATTGAGTGCAGGGCAGGGCTCAGATTGCAACCCTGGCGAATGCCCCGCCCTTGGTTAAAGAATTCAGTTAATTTCTTGCCAATTTTAATGCTGCACATATTCTCAGTATACATTTGATTTAATTATGTCATATGTTTTAGCCCCTACACCACTTTCAATAACTTTGTAGAACAGTCCTGTTTGCCAAATTGAATCAAATGCTTTTTGGAAGTCGATACAGCAAGCGTATATTTTGGTGGACATGTTATCTATCAGGATGTGTAGGGTGTAAATATGATCAGTCGTGTGATGTTTTGGTATAAATCCAATTTGGCTTTTGCTCAAGACATTGTGCTTATTAAGGAAATTAAGAACTCTTCCATGTATAATACTACCGAAAACCTTCCCCAGGTTACTGTTCACACAAATGCCTCTGTAATTGTTAGAGTCAAAATTGTCTCCGTTCTTAAATATTGGAGTTATGAGTCCTTGATTCCAGATGTCAGGGAAATAACCTACACTCAGGATCAAATTAAACAGTTTTAATATAGCCAATTGAAATTTTGCACTAGTGAGTTTGAGCATCTCATTTAGGATGCCATCAGGTCCATATGCTTTTTTACATTTGAGGGCCTGAAGTGTCTTATAGAGCTCCTGGTCAGTAATTGGGGAGTCCAATGGATTTGAATTGTCCTTTATAGCCTTTTCTAATCCATTCAACTTCTCATGAATTTGCCGTTGTTCTGTGTTTGTGTCAGTTTGAATGGTGTTGTAGAGTGTTTTAAAATGGGTTGTCCATATGTCACCATTTTGAATCGCTAATTCCTCGTTCCGATTTTTTTTTTTTCAAATTTTGTTTGTTTATGGACTCCTCAATTAGTGTCATTTTGGGTTCTGAGTGTACATTTATAGAGTTTTAAAGTCTCACAATAATGAAGCCGTAATTCACCATTATATGGGTTTCTGTGCTTTTGGTTGGATAGTGTTCAAAGTTTTTTCCTCATAATTTTACAATCATAATTTTACTGCTAGATTGATGCCTTCTTTACTATGAGTGAATGTGGTATCCAGAAAGTTATCTATGTCACGCCCTGACCTGAGATATCTCTGTTTTCTTTATATTTTGGTTAGGTCAGGGTGTGACTAGGGTGGATACGCTAGTTTTTGTATTGTCTAGGGGTTTTAATCATCTAGGTTTTTTGTATGTCTAGGGTTTTGTAGGTCTAGGTATTTGTATGTTTATGGTGGCCTGATATGGTTCCCAATCAGAGGCAGCTGTTTATCGTTGTCTCTGATTGGGGATCATATTTAGGCAGCCATTTTCCTTTGTTGTGGGTTCTTGTTCTATGTTTAGTTGCCTGTCTGCACTATTCATATAGCTTCACGGTTCGTTTTGTTATTTGTTTGTTCAGTGTTTCATTCTTTAAATAAAGAAGAATGTATGCATACCATGCTGCACCTTGGTCTCATTCGTATGACGAACATGACAATCTAAGAGTGTTTGGTTATAGGTTGCTTTTTGGTATTCTTCTGTGCTGTTTTGGACCCATCTGTATGAATTTCTGATGTTGTATAACTTACTGGGCTGTGAATGTGTGGTTGTTTCCATGTCTGTTCTTTTGAGGAACAAGGTCATTTGGCTGTGATCAGACAGAGGTGTTAGTGGCTTGACAGTGAATGAGCTGAGAGAGAAAGGATCAATGTCTGTAATCATATAGTCTACTGTGCTGTGGCCAAGAGGTGAGCAATAAATAGGTGACTCTCCCCAAAGACCCAGGCTTCTACAGAGCTGCAACAGATCCCTTCTGTTTTTGTTGATGGTGCTGTCACTGTTGTTGCTATGGGGGAGATTAAGGCAGTTAAACAGTATGGCCTGTAATAAAGCTGTCCCCTCGTGTGGTCGTTAGATCAGGTAGTGTTCCTGTGTGAGCATTTGTGTCCCCACAGATGAGCACATTTCCCTGGGCCTGGAAATGGCACATCTCTTCCTCATCTGAGTAATATGGGAATTGGGGGGGGGGGGGGGGGGGGGGGGGGGGAATATATTGCGCAAAGGAACACATATTTTTCTGTCAGTACAAGTTATTTTTCAGTTTTAACCAAATGTAATATTTACCAATTTTGAGGGGATCAATTAGATTTTGCAGTTCGGATTTGTACCAAATGATCAGTCCTCCAGAGTCTCTGCCTCTATTGACAGAACTGGGTTTCTGTGATGGCACAATTACCTCTTTGTAGCCTGTGGGACAGTGAGTGACAATGTCAGCCTTACACTGTCTCCTGCAGAATGATGACGTCAACATCTTTAAGATTTTTGTTGAACTCCAGTGCTAAACTCTTCAATCCAAAGGTTGATGAGTTTAGGCCCTGAATGTTCCACATGCCAACTGATAGTGATTTCATGATGCAAAAAGAAAGAATAGCAGTCAGAAATACAGTAACTACTAACTAGTAAGTTGTTAAGAGTGAGATAAACAGGATAACAGCTAACATTTTTTTCTGTTATATATATATATATATATAACAGTTGGGTATATATACAACAGTATAACAGTATAATATATATACAGTTGGGCAAAAAATATTTAGTCAGCCACCAAGTTCTCCCACTTAACATGAGAGGCCTGTAATTTTCATCATAGGTACACTTCAACTATGACAGACAAAATGAGAAAAAAAATCCAGAAAATCACATTGTAGGATTTTTAATGAATTTATATACAAATGATGGTGGAAAATAAGTATTTGGTCAATAACAAAAGTGTATCTCAATACTTTGTTATATACCCTTTGTTGGCAATGACAGAGGTCAAACGTTTTCTGTAAGTCTTCACAAGGTTGAAGTGTACCTATGATAAATTACAGGCCTCTCTCATCTTTTTAAGTGGGAGAACTTGCACAATTGGTGGCTGACTAAATACTTTTTTGCCCAACTGTATATATACAGTGCCTTGCGAAAGTATTCGGCCCCCTTGAACTTTGCGACCTTTTGCCACATTTCAGGCTTCAAACATAAAGATATAAAACTGTATTTTTTTGTGAAGAATCAACAACAAGTGGGACACAATCATGAAGTGGAACGACATTTATTGGATATTTCAAACTTTTTTAACAAATGAAAAACTGAAAAATTGGGCGTGCAAAATTATTCAGCCCCCTTAAGTTAATACTTTGTAGCGCCACATTTTGCTGCGATTACAGCTGTAAGTCGCTTGGGGTATGTCTCTATCAGTTTTGCACATCGAGAGACTGAAATTTTTTCCCATTCCTCCTTGCAAAACAGCTCGAGCTCAGTGAGGTTGGATGGAGAGCATTTGTGAACAGCAGTTTTCAGTTCTTTCCACAGATTCTCGATTGGATTCAGGTCTGGACTTTGACTTGGCCATTCTAACACCTGGATATGTTTATTTTTGAACCATTCCATTGTAGATTTTGCTTTATGTTTTGGATCATTGTCTTGTTGGAAGACAAATCTCCGTCCCAGTCTCAGGTCTTTTGCAGACTCCATCAGGTTTTCTTCCAGAATGGTCCTGTATTTGGCTCCATCCATCTTCCCATCAATTTTAACCATCTTCCCTGTCCCTGCTGAAGAAAACAGGCCCAAACCATGATGCTGCCACCATGTTTGACAGTGGGGATGGTGTCTTCAGCTGTGTTGCTTTTACGCCAAACATAACGTTTTGCATTGTTGCCAAAAAGTTCAATTTTGGTTTCATCTGACCAGAGCACCTTCTTCCACATGTTTGGTGTGTCTCCCAGGTGGCTTGTGGCAAACTTTAAACAACACTTTTTATGGATATCTTTAAGAAATGGCTTTCTTCTTGCCACTCTTCCATAAAGGCCAGATTTGTGCAATATACGACTGATTGTTGTCCTATGGACAGAGTCTCCCACCTCAGCTGTAGATCTCTGCAGTTCATCCAGAGTGATCATGGGCCTCTTGGCTGCATCTCTGATCAGTCTTCTCCTTGTATGAGCTGAAAGTTTAGAGGGACGGCCAGGTCTTGGTAGATTTGCAGTGGTCTGATACTCCTTCCATTTCAATATTATCGCTTGCACAGTGCTCCTTGGGATGTTTAAAGCTTGGGAAATATTTTTGTATCCAAATCTGGCTTTAAACTTCTTCACAACAGTATCTCGGACCTGCCTGGTGTGTTCCTTGTTCTTCATGATGCTCTCTGCGCTTTTGACGGACCTCTGAGACTATCACAGTGCAGGTGCATTTATACGGAGACTTGATTACACACAGGTGGATTGTATTTATCATCATTAGTCATTTAGGTCAACATTGGATCATTCAGAGATCCTCACTGAACTTCTGGAGAGAGTTTGCTGCACTGAAAGTAAAGGGGCTGAATAATTTTGCACGCCCAATTTTTCAGTTTTTGATTTGTTAAAAAAGTTTGAAATATCCAATAAATGTCGTTCCACTTCATGATTGTGTCCCACTTGTTGTTGATTCTTCACAAAAAAATACAGTTTTATATCTTTATGTTTGAAGGTCGCAAAGTTCAAGGGGGCCAAATACTTTCGCAAGGCACTGTATATAACAGAAAAGAATGTTAGCTGTTATCCTGTTTATCTCACTCTTAACAACTTAATAGTTAGTAGTTACTCTATTTCTGACTGCTATTTTTTCTTTTTGCAACATGAAATCACTATCGTATTCATTGATCAAGTAAACTTTTAGTACAATACATGTGTCCGTGTGTGTGTGTTTAGTGCAGACGTATTGGAGGAGATGTTTAATCTCACTCAATCCTACAGGGCCCTCTTGTCCTCTGACGACCTCTGCGTAGCTGCGCTGATCCTGCTGTTGGGCCCTGTGGAGTGGAGGGGGGCCAGGTCTGGGCCGTGGGGCTTCCTCTCTGGTCTGGTAGAGGTGGTGGTCTGGTGCGGGGTAGTAGGCTGGGCCCTGTCCAGTCTGGATAAGCCGATGGAAGTGGTGGTGCTCTGGTGGTGGGTGGGGCCTGTGGGGTGCACTGGGTCGTTGAAGGGGCCTGGGGCTCCTTGGTGGTGCAGTGGTCTGGTAGGTCCTCTATCATGTGCGGCATGGGGTGTTGTCTACCAAATGCCACGTCCTTTAGAGACTTGGCAAACATCCCTACTGTCTGCTTCCTTAGGTGGTTGTGGTCGTGCAGATGCTCTGGGGTGATGAACAATATTCTCTCTCTCTCTCTCTCTCTCTCTCTCTCTCTCTCTCTCTCTCTCTCTCTCTCTCTCTCTCTCTCTCTCTCTCTCTCTCTCTCTCATTCATTCATTTTACTAGAGAGTGCACATTGCTGGTTTCCCATGTACATCAACATTACATATGTGGGATCTTAAATTGTTTCTGAGGTTTAAAAGAGCTTCTACGCCACCTCCCTTCATGTTTCTTTCTTTACTCCTCTTGGTGAACCATGATGATGTAGGCTGTTTTTGAACATTACATTTGCTAAAGAACATTACATTGCTAATTAGACTGAGTGTATTTGTGTGTTGCCTGTGTTTGATATGCTGCCTACATGTACAGAAATCTCAGTATTTAACCAAATCGGGTTTCCATAAAATTGGGTACAGCAGCTGCTCCGTAATTATAATCCATAAAATAATTCACATTTCCTGTTGTGGCAGGATTATTTCCTGCTGTGAGAAACGGGTCAAATGAAGATCCTACGCCTGTAGCAAATTGGTAGTTAATGGACATGCGGTGCTAGATAGATCCAACTTTCAAGAGAAACTGATGCAGGATAAGCAGATGGTGTCCAACACACATCCACACATATTTCCTACATGTCAATCCAATCGAAACAAATTCATCCAAATTAGTTCAATTGAGGGCAGCCAAACAGTTGTGTAAGCATAAATACTTTAGTGTATTTTTCATCTGTATATCATCATACTATCTGTCAATGAATCATGAATGTCTGTGTGTGTGTGTGTCCTCTCTTACAGACTGCCTGAAGGGGCGCTACGGGGCTGGATGTAACCAATCGTGCCACTGCTCTGGCGCTCCATGTGACAAGGTGACAGGACGATGCCACTGTCTTGACGGTGTGACTGGACAGCACTGTGAGACTGGTAAAGACGGGGGGCAACATGCTAATAGGGCAGTGGGGAGGAGGAACAGGGATGGTTGGTGGAGTGGTTTCCAATCACTACATCCAAAATATTTGTTATATCGCTGCCTTTTCTCTTATGTGTACTACACAAACATCCAAGGACATTTGTCAGGCACATGGAATCTAGAGTATCAACAGTGCACAACATAGAGCTGTCACAGAAAACCTCAAACTCCAAGGTGTTTGAAAAAAAAGGAAAACTAGATAGAAGAACCAGTACTCCTAGAACCGGAGCCCATCCTCATCTGGCTGGCCCAGGCATAATGACAAATCCAATAGAAATATCCTGGCATAACGGCATGGAAATATCCCTGTGCGCCAATATCGGCCATGGTCGACCCTCTTTAAAAGCCCTCTTCAAATCAACATGGGATGGGCTGACCATAGACGCAGCAGTATGTGTGTTACATTCAACAATGTGACCGCACATCTCTCTCCAACGGCTAACCATAGTAAAACTATCCAAAAAACATTTTGTGATTCCATCTCTGATGTCTTTCATTCGGGTCCGTTTGAGCTTCTCTTGGACACTGTTGTGAATACGAGCTCCTTGGAGGAGGAGATGGAACTGAGTCTGGCGGTTTTAGAGAGAAGTGAGTGCTTAAGTTCCACACTTGCTTGTGTCCCAAATGGTACCCTATTCCCTAGTGCACTATGTGCCAGGGTTCTGCCATTTGGGATGCATCGAGTGTCTTTACTCAACCTTGTTCACCTCTGGCTGAGGTCAACTTGAACCGAAACGTCACGGAAAATGATGGGGCAGCTAAAGCATTGGAGCATCATTCACTGTTTCGCAGGCAGAGTTGTGTCACAATATGGACCCATAAAAACAATGTTAACAAAAAAAGGCTTGTGCACCCATTACAATACACATGTGAGAGATGGAGAGTGAGTGAGAGAGAGAGAGATCAAGAGTATTTGTTGTCAGGAAAACCCTCTGTAGAGAGTTATCAGCGGCAACCCACCAACATTCAAGCCCCCTTGAGGTGCTGCCATAGAGTTACATTAGAAGTCATTGACCACAGATAAAATGACGTCAAATCGCGTTATATCTACAGTAGCTTTGATTGATCATGTCAACATCATATTTTCAAACTCTTTGCTAGCAAGCTAGCAGTCATCATCATCAAGTCAACAATCTACTGGCAAATGCTTTTTAATCCTTGTCATATGAAGAGAAATAATGAAGAGAAACTATAGATAAAACGTATCGGTGCTCATCGGCCAAATTCAACGAGTGATTTGGAAGGAATTAGTGGCTAAATGCAAGCACTGCAAAGCAATCACTAGCCTGCTATTCCGTGGATTTGCTGTGTGGTCCCAAGTCTGGGTTTAAGAGTCGCTTTTCCAAGCTTAAAATTATAAACATTTCACATTGTCAATCCAGCATGATTTCTGCCCCGCTCAAAGCCACTTATCTCGGAACTGGGAAATCTGACTTCAGTGAGTTCGAGACAACTGGGAACTCGAGGGGGAAAAACGAGCTCCGACTGGGAAAATACGTTTTAAACGGTCATCCAACTCAGAATTGTAAGTCGAGAACTCGGGCCTCTTTCTAGAGCTACAACCTGAAGATCACTGACGTCATCATGATTTGTTTTTTTTTTTCTGAGTTTCCAATTGTCTTGAAAGCACCATAAATCCAGAGAATGCCAGATTGATGACAAAGTTTGATGACAAAATTTGCCCACAAAGGACCGTCGCACCACCTTCCTGTTCAAGTGAGCACAGCACAACAAGGGAAATCCAAAAATGTATTGTATGCTGCTGCATAAATTATGTAATATGCCAGGGAGATATGCAAACTCTAGCCTATAACCTGTTTTAGAGAAATATGATTATAAAATATTGTAAGAGCTTTCATTGTCTGCTTGTATGCCCCTTTATTTATCCTACAATTATGACTTGGTGTACAGGGAGAATACTGTATGAATGGCCCATGTTCTGACTTCTGTCGCTGTATATTTCAAAAGTGCTGAACAAATAGTTACATTGACTACAGTACGTCCGTCCTAGCTCGCTCATTAATGTCTTAATCAAAATGACGCATTGACTCTCGTCCGCTTGTAGCCCCTTATGCCATATTTTGGACATCTCAATTGTCAGGAGAAACCACTTTTGTTTAGGCAAGTCAGCCATATCAGCTGTTTTTTTTAAAGGCAGTAAATGAGGCTGAATGAACTGTTTCGCTGCCAGACAAGGTTCCGCTGATAGCCAGGTGTAGTATTGGTAAGGTGTTGGACTCTGTTGGGACAGCTTTATGTTGGCCCTAACAGTTTGTAGGCACCATTTGTCACCATTATAGTGCAATTCATGTATTGCTTAGTGTTGTGTTGTGTAATGGCTTTGCTGGCATGCATTCCACACAAATACATTTGTTTTGCCTCAACAACATTTAGATGCTAGAATCGTCACTGCGAGTTATACATATTTTAAAACAGCACTTTATCAAATTTGATTTTCATAGAAGACATGAGAAACACTACTCTGTTCATTCTTTCGCCATGGAACACTGGTCAGAATAATAATGCTTAATAGTATTAGCCCCATATGGAGAATAGAACAATTAATTCACCTTGTAGTCTTTCTCTCTCTCTCTCACATACTTTTTTTTCTCTCTCTCTCTCTCTCTCTCTGTCTGTTTGTTTGTTAGAGTGTGAGGAGGGTCGATGGGGTGTGGGCTGCTCAGGCTCCTGTCCTGACTGTCAGAACGGGGGAGTGTGTGACAAACACAATGGAACGTGCCGTTGCCAACCTGGATACATGGGCACCCTTTGTCAGAGTGGTGAGAGACACGTGCACACACACACTAGTTACCACTCCTCAGACTTAGTATAATTGTAAGGGTGGGGGAAAAAATGTACACAGTGGAGTATCGCAATATAATTTTTGATAATTTAATATTGACACTGTGACCAAGTATCAATTAGTAAAAATAAATAACTAATATACAGTGCCTTGCGAAAGTATTCGGCCCCCTTGAACTTTGCGACCTTTTGCCACATTTCAGGCTTCAAACATAAAGATATAAAACTGTATTTTTTGTGAAGAATCAACAACAAGTGGGACACAATCATGAAGTGGAACGACATTTATTGGATATTTCAAACTTTTTTAACAAATCAAAAACTGAAAAATTGGGCGTGCTAAATTATTCAGCCCCTTTACTTTCAGTGCAGCAAACTCTCTCCAGAAGTTCAGTGAGGATCTCTGAATGATCCAATGTTGACATAAATGACTAATGATGATAAATACAATCCACCTGTGTGTAATCAAGTCTCCGTATAAATGCACCTGCACTGTGATAGTCTCAGAGGTCTGTTAAAAGCGCAGAGAGCATCATGAAGAACAAGGAACACACCAGGCAGGTCCGAGATACTGTTGTGAAGAAGTTTAAAGCCGGATTTGGATACAAAAAGATTTCCCAAGCTTTAAACATCCCAAGGAGCACTGTGCAAGCGATAATATTGAAATGGAAGGAGTATCAGACCACTGCAAATCTACCACGACCTGGCCGTCCCTCTAAACTTTCAGCTCATACAAGGAGAAGACTGATCAGAGATGCAGCCAAGAGGCCCATGATCACTCTGGATGAACTGCAGAGATCTACAGCTGAGGTGGGAGACTCTGTCCATAGGACAACAATCAGTCGTATATTGCACAAATCTGGCCTTTATGGAAGAGTGGCAAGAAGAAAACCATTTCTTAAAGATATCCATAAAAAGTGTCGGTTGAAGTTTGCCACAAGCCACCTGGGAGACACACCAAACATGTGGAAGAAGGTGCTCTGGTCAGATGAAACCAAAATTGAACTTTTTGGCAACAATGCAAAACGTTATGTTTGGCGTAAAAGCAACACAGCTCATCACCCTGAACACACCATCCCCACTGTCAAACATGGTGGTGGCAGCATCATGGTTTGGGCCTGCTTTTCTTCAGCAGGGACAGGGAAGATGGTTAAAATTGATGGGAAGATGGATGGAGCCAAATACAGGACCATTCTGGAAGAAAACCTGATGGAGTCTGCAAAAGACCCGAGACTGGGACGGAGATTTGTCTTCCAACAAGACAATGATCCAAAACATAAAGCAAAATCTACAATGGAATGGTTCAAAAATAAACATATCCAGGTGTTAGAATGGCCAAGTCAAAGTCCAGACCTGAATCCAATCGAGAATCTGTGGAAATAACTGAAAACTGCTGTTCACAAATGCTCTCCATCCAACCTCACTGAGCTCGAGCTGTTTTGCAAGGAGGAATGGAAAAAAAATTCAGTCTCTCGATGTGCAAAACTGATAGACATACCCCAAGCGACTTACAGCTGTAATCGCAGCAAAAGGTGACGCTACAAAGTATTAACTTAAGGGGGCTGAATAATTTTGCACGCCCAATTTTTCAGTTTTTGATTTGTTAAAAAAGTTTGAAATATCCAATAAATGTCGTTCCACTTCATGATTGTGTCCCACTTGTTGTTGATTCTTCACAAAAAAATACAGTTTTATATCTTTATGTTTGAAGCCTGAAATGTGGCAAAAGGTCGCAAAGTTCAAGGGGGCCGAATACTTTCGCAAGGCACTGTATATATTAGTTATTTATTAATATTCATATTTTTTGCTAAGTTGTTAAGTTAGTCAGCTTTAGCTGTGCTCAAGGTATTTCTCAGCCTATAGCTTGTTCTCAATGTTCTAAATGGTGTGCCAACATGTTTTGAGAACTTACAGTGCCTTCGGAAAGTATTCTGATCCCTTAAATTTTCCCCGTTTTGTTATGTTTCAGCCTTATTCTAAAATCGATTAAATTTTTTAAAATCCTCAGCAATCTACACACAATTCCCCATCATGACAAAGTGAAAACAGGTTTTTAGAAATGTTAGTAAATGTATTAAAAAATAAAAAACAGAAATGAGCAATGAGACTTGAAATTGAGCATCCTGTTTCCATTGATCATCCTTAAGATGTTTCTGCAACTTGATTGGAGTCCACCTGTGGTAAATTCAATTGATTGGACATGATTTCGAATGCCACACACCTGTCTATATAAGGTCCCACAGTTGACAATGCATGTCAGAGCAAGCCATGAGGTTGAAGGAATTGTCCGTAGAGTTCTGAGACAGTATTGTGTCGAGGCACAGATCTGGGGAAGGGTACAAAAACTGTCTGCAGCATTGAAGGTCCCTAAGAACACAGTGGTCTCCATAATTCTTAAATGGAAGAAGTTTGGAACCACCAAGATTCTTCCTAGAGCTGGCCGCCCGGCCAAACTGAGCAATCGGGGGAGAAGGGCCTTGGTCAGGGAGGTCATAAAGAACCCGGTGGTCACTCTGACAGAGCTCCAGAGTTCCTCTGTGGAGATGGGAGAACCTTCCAGAAGGACAACCATCTCTGCAGCACTCCCCAAAGCAGGCCTTTATGGTAGAGTGGCCAGACGGAAGCCACTCCTTAGTAAAGGCACATAATCTCTGGTATGATGAAACCAAGATTGAACTCTTTGGCCTGAATGCCAAGAGTCACGTCTCGAGGAAACATGGGACAATCCCTATGGTGAAGCATGGTGGTGGCAGTATCATGCTGTGAGGATGTTTTTCAGCGGCATTGACTGGGAGGCTAGTCTAGATCGAGGCAAAGATGAACGGAGTAAAGTACAGAGAGATCCTTAATGAAAACCTGCTACATGACCTCAGATTGGGGTGAAGGTTTACCTTCTAACAGGAAAACGACCCTAAGCACACAGCCAAGACAACGCAGGAGTGGCTTCGGGACAAGTCTCTGAATGTCCTTGAGTGGCACAGCCAGAGCCCGGGCTTGAACCCAATCTAACATCTCTGGAGAGACCTGAAAATAGCAGCAACGCTCCCCATCCAATCTGACAGAGCTCGAGAGGATCTGCAGAGAAGAATTGGAGAAACTCCCCAAATACAGGTGTGTCAAGTTTGTAGTGTCATAATCAAGAAGACTCGAGGCTGTAATTGCTGCCAAAGGTGCTTCAACAAAGTACTGAGTAAGGGGTCTGAATACTTACAGTTGAAGTCGGAAGTTTACATACGCTTAGGTTGGATTCGTTAACTAGTTTTTGGCAAATAGTTTTGGCAAGTCGTTTAGGACATCTACTTTGTGCATGACACAAGTAATTTTTCCAACAATTGTTTAGACAGATTAAATGACTTATAATTCACTGTATCACAATTCCAGTGAGTCAGAAGTTTACATACACTAACTTGACTGTGCCTTTAAACAGCTTGGAAAATTCCAGAAAATTATGTCATGGCTTTAGAAGCTTGTGGTAGGCTAATTGACATCATTTGAGTCAATTGGAGGTGTACCTGTGGATGTTATTCAAGGCCTACCTTCAAACTCAGTGCCTTTTTGCTTGACATCATGGGAAAATCAAAAGAAATCCGCCAAGACTTCAGAAAAATAATTGTAGACCTCCATAAGTCTGGTTCATCCTTGGGAGCAATTTCCAAATGCCTGAAGGTACCATGTTCATCTGTACAAACAATAGTACGCAAGTATAAACACCATGGGACCACGCAGCCTTCATACTGCTCAGGATAGAGATGCCTTGTGTCTCCTAGACATGAACGTACTTTGGTGCTAAAAGAGCAAATCAATCCCAGAACAACAGCAAAGAACCCTGTGAAGATGCTGGAGGAAACGGGTACAAAAGTATCTACAGTGGGGCAAAAAAGTATTTAGTCAGCCACCAATTTTTATCATAGGTACGCTTCAACTATGACAGACAAAATGAGGGAAAAAAATCCAGAAAATCAGATTGTAGGATTTTTTATGATTTTATTTGCAAATTATGGTGGAAAATAAGTATCTTTCCGAAGGCACTGTATCTCCTAAACTCGTTTCCTCATGTCTCTCTCTTGTTCCTCTTCAGTAGACATATACAGTAGTGAGCAATATACGTTTAGAATATCGAATCACAATAAAATTGTAGTATCGAATTTCAATACATGATACGTGTAGAATCGCAATATATATCTTATCGGCACCTAAGTAATGTGATAATATCGTATCGTGAGGTCCCTGGTAATTCCCAGTCCTATATATTTTACCATACTGTCTCTGTCTCTTAGTCTGCCCGTTGGGTAGATTTGGCCTGGGTTGCCAGCTACGCTGTCGGTGCGATAACGGTGGGCGCTGCCACCCGTTGACGGGCCGCTGTGCCTGTCCTGAAGGATGGACTGGACCCAGCTGCAGTAGAGGTAAGGCTGACAGTGTGTGAGCCATAATTAATACTGTAGTACTTTATGATCCTCCTACCACTCAGACCTGGGTTAAAATAAAATATTATTTCAATCTGATTGAATTAATTGAGGTTTCCCTGGCACAAGGGAACCATTAGAAGAGTCGAAAAATGGTAAAACCTACACATCTGGCTAAAGCAATCGTATTTGAAAGACTTCATATAGTAGTTGAAGCCAGCTTGCAACAATAGTGATAATAACCCATAAGAGTCTAAACCCTGTCTAATCCGGGGGAGGGGGTTCTACTAAGCTACAGTGCCTTCAGAAAGTATTCAGCCCCCTTGACTTTATCCACATTTTGTTAAGTTTCAGCCGTATTCTAAAATGGATGAAACGAAGAAAAAAAAAACTCAGCAATCTACACACAATACCCCATACATAATGAAGATAGTGAAGCGAAAACAGTTTTTAGAAATGTTTACAAATTTATATAAAAGAAAAAACAGAAATAGCTTATTTACATCAGTATTCATACCCTTTTCTATTAGACTCAAAATTGAGCTCAGGTGCATCCTGTTTCCATTGATCATCTTTGAGATGTTTCTAAAACTTGGAGTCCATCTGTGGTAAATGCAATTGATTGGACACGATTTGGAAAGGCACACGCCTGTCTATATAAGGTTGACAGTGCATGTCAGTTGACAGTGCATGTCAGAGGATAAACCAAGCCATGAGGTCGAAGGAATTGTCCATAGAGCTCCGAGACAAGATTGTGTCGAGGCACAGATCTGGGGAAGGGTACCAAAAAATGTCTGCAGCATTGAAGGTCCCCAAGAACAGTGCCCTCTCACATTCTTAAATGGAAGAAGTTTGGAACCACCAAGACTCTTCCTCGAGCTGGCCACCTGGCCAAACTGAGCAATCGGGGAGAAGGGCCTTGATCAGGGAGGTGACAAAGAACCCGATGTTCACTCTGACAGACCTCTAGATTCCTCTGTGGAGATGGGAGAACTTTCCAGAAGGACAACCAATCCTGCAGCACTCCAACAATCAGATATTTTGGTAGAGTGGCCAAAGCCACTCATCAGTAAAAGGCATATAACAGCCCTCTTTGAGTTTTCCAAAAGGCACCTAAAGACTCTCAGACCATGAGAAGCAAAATTCTCTTGTCTGATGAAACCAAGATTGAACTCTTTGGCCGGAATGCCAAGCGTCACTTCTGGAGGAAACCTGGCATTGTCCCTACGGTGAAGCATGGGGATGAGAGCCTCATGCTTTAGGGACGTTTTTTAGCGGCAGGGACTTGGAAACGAGTCAGGATCGAGGGAAAGACGAATGGAGCAAAGTACAGAGAGATCCTTGATGGAAACCTGTTCCAGAGCGCTCAGGTCCTTAGACTAGGGTGAAGGTTCACCTTCCAACAGGACAATGACCCTAAGCACACAGCCAAGACAACAAAGCAGTGGCTTCTGGACAAGTCTCTGAATTTCCCTGAGTTACCCATCCAGAGCCCGGACTTGAACCCTATTGAACATCTCTGGAGAGACCTGAAAATAGCTGTGCAGCAACGCTCCCAATCCAACCTGACAGAGCTTGAGAGGATCTCCAGAGAAGAATGGGAGAAACTCCCCAAATACAGGTGTGCCAAGCTTGTATCGTCATACCCAAAAAGATTGGATGCTGTAATCGTTGCCAAAAGTGCTTCAACAACAATACTGAGTAAAGGGTCTGACAAACTTTTTTTTGCCTTGTCAATATGGGATATTTTGTGTAGATTGATGAGGAAAAAAACAATTTTATACATTTTAGATTAAGGCTGTAACGTAACAAAATGTGGAAAATGTCAAGGGGTGTGAATACTTTCTGAAGTCCTTTATATGGAATTGTTTTAAGAAAGTCATACCAAGGATCATTTAGCTATTTGATTTTGAATTTTAAGACACCTTGAAGTATAATTTATTTTATTATAATTTTTTTTATGAAACATTTTTTGTGCTTTATGCTATTAGCCAATACAAACACATTGAATAACAGATTCACTACATTGAGCAACAGATAGTCCCCCCAAAAAATCTAAAGGAAGTTTGTTCTAAAGTGTCTGTCCTATACATGTATCTGAGAGATATAAGAAGGATCAGGAAACAGCAGTTATTTTTTTTATACATGTACTTAACCCCTTATTTTTGGCACTAACAAGTGTGCATATATACACTGAACAAAAATATAAATGCAACAAGTGTTGGTCCCATGTTTCATTAGCTGAAATAAAACATCCTAGAAATGTTCATGCACAAAAAGGTTATTTCTCTCAAATGTTTGTGTGTTTACATCACTGTTAGTGAGTATTTCTCCTTTGCCAAGATAATCCATCCACCTGACAGCTGTGGCATATTAAGAAGTTGATTAAACAGCATGATCCTTACACAGGTGCACCTTGTGTTGGGGACAATATAAGGCCACTTTAAAATGTGCAGTTTAGTCACACAACACCATGCCACAGATGTCTCAAGATTTGAGGGAGTGTGCAATTGGAAAGCTGACTGCAGGAATGTCCACCAGAGCTGTTGCCAGATAATTGAATGTTCATTTATCGACCATAAGCTGCCTCTAACGTTGTTTTAGAGAATTTGGCAACCGGCCTCACAACCACAGACCACGTGTAATCACGCCAGCCCAGGACCTCCACATCCGGCTTCTTTACCTGGGGGATCGTCTGAGTGGGAGTGGGGGGTTGCTGATGACTATCTCTGTCTGGAATAAAGCCCTTTTGTGGAGAAATACTAATTCTGATTGGCTGGGTCTGGTTCCCCAGTGGATGGGCCTGACTACCAAGTGGGTGGACCTACCATAGTCATGTGAAATCCATCTATTAGGAACTAATTAATTCATTTCAATTGACCGATTTCCTTATATGAACTGTACGCTGTAATTCCATTTAAAAAAATGAACTAGTCCCGGGGGACCTTCAGACGAGTGTTGTGAGGCCTGTGGGCGTCCAAGAGCCAACCAACCGACATGTACTGTACGTGTTTGTGAGAGTCTCACCTTTCCACGACGAGACACAAAACAGAGAACCCCATGATGTGCATGAAAGTCCGATCTTTCCATAGAGGGGTCATAATAGTTTGTAGGCTAAACCGTTCAGACGTTACAGAGTATTTTGTGGGAAGACCAATTTTCGAGATGTCTTATGGTCTGACAAACAGTGCTCTAGCTCTGTCACCTTTCACCGCAGATGTGGAAGTGCAACATAAGCGGGTGTCGTGGATTGAGACGCATCCAATGCCAAAAACAGATATCTCTAGCTTTAACTGACAGGTTTTTATGGGGATATTTATTTTGCTATTTAATTTTCTGAGGGGGCGCAGAAATAGACCTTAGGGGATAACACTGTACTTCATTTGTTGGTTCCTTTTTTGATTTGGAGAGACATTTGAAACCGTGAAAGGTCTTGTGCGTCTGAAATGGCACTCTATTCTCCCTTTAAGCCCCCCACCCAGTTGTGGAGGTCATGACTTTTGACCTCTGACCTCTGTCTCCATGATAGTGTGTGACGCCGGGCGCTGGGGGGTGGACTGTGCCAACGTGTGTGAGTGCCCGGACAACGATGGCAGCTGCGACCTCATCACGGGACAGTGTCGCTGTGAGGCGGGCTACACAGGACCACGCTGCCAACAGAGTACAAACATACAGTGCCTTGCGAAAGTATTCGGCCCCCTTGAACTTTGCGACCTTTTGCCACATTTCAGGCTTCAAACATAAAGATATAAAACTGTAATTTTTTGTGAAGAATCAACAACAAGTGGGACACAATCATGAAGTGGAACGACATTTATTGGATATTTCAAACTTTTTTAACAAATCAAAAACTGAAAAATTGGGCGTGCAAAATTATTCAGCCCCCTTAAGTTAATACTTTGTAGCGCCACCTTTTGCTGCGATTACAGCTGTAAGTCGCTTGGGGTATGTCTCTATCAGTTTGGCACATCGAGAGACTGACATTTTTTCCCATTCCTCCTTGCAAAACAGCTCGAGCTCAGTGAGGTTGGATGGAGAGCATTTGTGAACAGCAGTTTTCAGTTCTTTCCACAGATTCTCGATTGGATTCAGGTCTGGACTTTGACTTGGCCATTCTAACACCTGGATATGTTTATTTTTGAACCATTCCATTGTAGATTTTGCTTTATGTTTTGGATCATTGTCTTGTTGGAACACAAATCTCCGTCCCAGTCTCAGGTCTTTTGCAGACTCCATCAGGTTTTCTTCCAGAATGGTCCTGTATTTGGCTCCATCCATCTTCCCATCAATTTTAACCATCTTCCCTGTCCCTGCTGAAGAAAAGCAGGCTCAAACCATGATGCTGCCACCACCATGTTTGACAGTGGGGATGGTGTGTTCAGCTGTGTTGCTTTTACGCCAAACATAACGTTTTGCATTGTTGCCAAAAAGTTCAATTTTGGTTTCATCTGACCAGAGCACCTTCTTCCACATGTTTGGTGTGTCTCCCAGGTGGCTTGTGGCAAACTTCAACCGACACTTTTTATGGATATCTTTAAGAAATGGTTTTCTTCTTGCCCCTCTTCCATAAAGGCCAGATTTGTGCAATATACGACTGATTGTTGTCCTATGGACAGAGTCTCCCACCTCAGCTGTAGATCTCTGCAGTTCATCCAGAGTGATCATGGGCCTCTTGGCTGCATATCTGATCAGTCTTCTCCTTGTATGAGCTGAAAGTTTAGAGGGACAGCCAGGTCTTGGTAGATTTGCAGTGGTCTGATACTCCTTCCATTTCAATATTATCGCTTGCACAGTGCTCCTTGGGATGTTTAAAGCTTGGGAAATCTTTTTGTATCCAAATCCGGCTTTAAACTTCTTCACAACAGTATCTCGGACCTGCCTGGTGTGTTCCTTGTTCTTCATGATGCTCTCTGCGCTTTTAACGGACCTCTGAGACTATCACAGTGCAGGTGCATTTATACGGAGACTTGATTACACACAGGTGGATTGTATTTATCATCATTAGTCATTTATGTCAACATTGGATCATTCAGAGATCCTCACTGAACTTCTGGAGAGAGTTTGCTGCACTGAAAGTAAAGGGGCTGAATAATTTTGCACGCCCAATTTTTCAGTTTTTGATTTGTTAAAAACGTTTGAAATATCCAATAAATGTCATTCCACTTCATGATTGTGTCCCACTTGTTGTTGATTCTTCACAAAAAATTACAGTTTTATATCTTTATGTTTGAAGCCTGAAATGTGGCAAAAGGTCGCAAAGTTCAAGGGGGCCAAATACTTTCGCAAGGCACTGTAAATATCTCCTTTCTAGTGTGTGTGTGTGTGTGTGTGTGTGTGTGTGTGTGTGTGTTTTGTGAGTGTGTGTTAATGGAGGCTGGTGACTTGAAACATTTGGGAGAATGAGAGACCCACGGTATAGGCACTGACTGCTCGGAGATGACAGAGTGTTTCAAAAAAAATCAAGGGACAGCAACCAACCAAGACTAATAGTTTCCCGAGCAAGATTATTTATCATCCAATATGATTGCGTAATACCTGTATTGACGGTATTTAACTTGCCTAGTTAAATAAAGGTTAAATAAAAACATTTAAAATAAAAAAAATAAGTGAGAAGCTAGCTAGTTAAGCGAGCTACCTAGCTAAGCTAATGGAGACTGCATGCGCTTTCTTGCCCTACACAGTTACAAACAACTGCTTTCAGTTAGGGGAAGTGATGAGCTCTATAGCAGTCTCACAACTCAATCGCTGGTTGAAAAACGTTTTCTGCCCCTCCCAAAAGATAGAATTTGTAGATAATTGGCCTTCTTTCTGGGACTCGCCCACAAACAGGCCAAGCCTGGCCTCCATCCTAGCTGGAGGGATGCTCTCATCTTATCTATGAACATAGACAGAGCTCTAATTCCTCTAGATCCACAATGAGATAGGGTGCAGGCCAGCTTAGTGGAGTCTGCCACTAGCACAGTCAGTGTAGTCAGCTCAGTTATCCCCCATGAGACTGTGTCTGTGGCTCGATCTAGGTTGAGCAAAACAAAACATGGCATTGTTCGCCTTACCAATCTCACTGGAATAAAGACCTCTTCCATTCTTGTCATCTCAAAATATGGTTACTTAATGTTAGATCCCTCACTTCCCAGGCAGACATCGTCATTGATCATAATCTTGATGTGATTGGCCTGACTGAAACATGGCTCAAGCCTGATGAATTTGCTTTGTTAAATGAGGCCTCTCCTCCTGGTTACACTAGTGACCATATCCGCCGCGCATCCCGCAAAGACATGTGTTGTTAACATTTGACAGCAAATTTCAATTTTCCTCCCCTCACAAAAATTACTTTGTTTTCGTCTTTTGAGCTTCTAGTCATAAAATCTATGCGGTCTACTCAATCACTTTTTATAGCTACTGTTTACAGTGCCGTATATAGCGTTCCTTACAGAGTTCCCTGAATTCCTATCGGACTTTGTGGTCATGGCAGATAATATTCAAATTTTTGGTGACTTTAATATTCAAATGGAAAAGATCACAGACCCACTCCAAAAGGCTTTTGGAGCCGTCATCGACTCAGTGGGTTTTGTCCAACATGTCTCCGGACCTACTGTACTCACTGCCACAGTCATACCCTGGATCAAGTTTGGTCCCGTGAAATAAATATTGTGGATCTAAATGTTTTTCCTCATAATCCTGGACTATCCGACCAACATTTTATTATGTTTGCAATAGCAACAAATAATCTGCTCAGACCCCAACCAAGGATCATCAAAAGCCGTGCTATAAATTCCGCGATGAACTGCCCTTGATGTCTCTGCCTGGCCGGCTCCCCTCTCTCCATTGTGATTCTCTACCTCTGACCCTATTACAGGGGCTGAGTCACTAGTGTTCTTCCATGCCGTCCCTAGAAGGGGTGCGTCACTTGAGTGGGTTGAGTCTCAGACGTGATCTTCCTGTTCGGTTTTGCACCCCCTCAGGCTCATGCAGTGGAGGAGATCTTCGTGGGCTATACTCAGACTTGTCTCAGGGTAGTAATTTGGTGGTCTGTTGATATCCCTCTAGTGGTGTAGGGCTGGGGTTATGTAGGGTTATATCCTGCCTGGTTGGCCCTGTCCTGGGGTATCGTCAGACAGGGCCACAGTGTCCCCTGACCCACCCCTGTCTCAGTCTCTAGGATCTATGCTGCAATAGTCTATGTGCTAGGGGGCAAGGGTCAGTCTGTTATGTCTGGTGTAATTATCCTGTCTTATCTGGTATTGTGTGTGAATTTAAGTATGCTCATTCTAGTTCTCTCTCTCTCCCTCCCCTCCCGGAGGACCTGAGCCCTAGGATCATGCCTCAGGAATACCTGGCGAATGTTATCAATAAAAAATAAACTATGACAATACATTACATATATTATAAGGCCTTACATATTGGCCTAGTTGATGGCCTAGTTTTACCCTAACACAGTGGTGTTAGGAAACTCCTGATTTACAGGCACATCAGGCCTGCAAATCACATTATGCTGGCTTGGAAAGTGATGAGCAATTCCTATTGGAATCCAGCCAGTAAGGATATCTAACAGTTGGAATTATTATTCACCCACTACCTGCATTCAGAACGACTGTCAGGGCTAGGAAACCATTTAAACCGGAACAACCATTTCAATAAATTGAACTAACTGATTGGTTTAGAAACATGTATGTTATTTATCTTTGTGTAGTATAATACTAATCAATCAATCAATGTCCATGCAAAACCACAGAAAATATCAACAATCCTGAAAAATCGACCTGCATTAGAGCATGCTGGGAAATATGATAATGATGGGTGTGGTTTTGATGAGACTATTTTACTCTCCACAGTGTAAAACAGTAACTCTGGTTATCAACACCAACACACAAACATATATTTTTTATCTTTATTTCACTAGGTAAGTCAGTTAAGAACAAATTATTGTTTACAATGACGGCCTACCCCGCCCAATGGGAGTCCCAGTCACGGCCGGATGTGATGTGTCTTAGACCACTGGAAGCCCTACATAGTGTGCTTAATCTAATAACACACACATTATTGTATTGTTCTTATCTATATTGAATACGTAATTTAAACATTCACAGTGTAGGTTGGAAAAAGTATGTGAACCCCTAGGCTAATGACTTCTCCAAAAGCTCATTTGAGTCAGCTAACCTTGAGTCCAAATATAAAAAACACTCACAAAATTTGAGTTTGCTATTCACAAGAAGCATTGCCTGATGTGAACCATGCCTCGAACAAATAGATCTCAGAAGACCTAAGATGAAGAATTGTTGACTTGCATAAAGCTGGAAAGGGTTACAAAAGTATCTCTAAAAGCCTTGATGTTCATCAGTCCACAGTCAGACAAGTTGTCTATAAATGGAGAAAGTTCAGCACTGTTGCTACTCTCCCTAGGAGTGGCCGCCCTGCAAATATGACTGCAAGAGCACAGCGCAGAATGTTCAATGAGGTTAAGAAGAATCCTAGAGTGTCAGCTAAAGACTAACAGAAATCTCTGGAACATGCTAACATCTCTGTTGACGAGTCTACGATACGTAAAACACTAAACAGGAATGGTGTTCATGGAAGGACACCACGGAAGAAGCCACTGTTGTCCAAAACACAACACTGCTGCATGTCTGAAGTTTGCAAAAGTGCACCTGGATGTTCCACAGCGCTTCTGGCAAAATATTCTGTGGACAGATTAAACTACAGTTGAGTTGTTTGGAAGGAACACACAACACTATGTGTGGAGAAAATTATTAATTAATCCTAGGCAGCCTGGTCAAATTGGAATATAAGCCACATCCGATCACATTCACATGTTCTCCTCACACAAACAAATGGACTTTAAATACATAGTTATGAATTTGTTTACCCTGACCAGATGGACAGGACGCATAGGCTGTATGCAGCTGCTGTTGTTAGTAGCCTACAGTTGATCAGACTGAGAAACTGTCTTGTTTTCATCCCATAAAGCATGTCAATATCACTAATGTTTAGGTGGAGCCTAGGCTGCTATAACATTTATGTTAAGAGTTTTTCTTTTGTCTGTCGGGAGTTATGATGTGTTATCATTCCGTTTGCTAAATAAATATCGGAGCAAAGTGGAAAGTGCCCTCTGCGTCAACCTACCCCTGGGCACAGATGTCAATACATTGTCTATTCCATGTTGGTTCAATGTAATTTTGTTGAAATTACGTGGACACAATGTTGATTCAACCAGTGTGTGCCCAGTAGGCTTTTTTTAAATATAACTTTTAATGGATGGTGCGATGGAAGCTATGAAATCATTTTGAATTTATTTCTGCAGCAAGTGAAGCATCGTAACGTGCAATTACCTCTGCAAGCTCCTTGTAGTTTCCCTTGTTTCCCTCTCATTGTGCCAACTCTTACATAGCCAAACATGCAGTATTGTCGATAAGCTGCTTGAGAACATCCCTGTTTCACCTTACCTTCTCGTAGTTTGAATATGCAGACCTTCATCCATTACATGATCGATGTGGCTTTTTCCTAGAAGCTTGAATCTGATGTGGGCAATGAAAGGGGTTTTTCAACAAAAAATCCACTACATTGTAGTTGGCGTTCGCCATTCTTGCAGAGAAAACTGCACTCTGCTTGCTAGCTAGCTACGTGCTACTGAAGTTGGCAAGGCAAATTTAAATAAATGACACTAACACGACAGAAAAATAAAGTTCTAAAAACAAGAAAACAAGATATAATCTACCTCTTCTGTCACCTAGTGTGAACAAACTAATTTCAAATGAATAATATCCTAAAGACTATCTCAATCTCAATCTATCCAACAATGTCACCAACTAACAAAAATCGCACATGCGTGGTGCTATGTTCATTCTCTGATCCTTTGATTAGATGGACAACATGTTCATTCATACTGCAAAAGCTTTGATTGGTTGGAGGATGGAAGGGGTTGAGGAGCATGATCCTCCTAGGTTTTGTATTGAAGTCAATGTAGCCAGAGGAGGCTAGAAAATAGCTGTCCTGCGGCTACACTATGGAGCTACCCTTGAGGGTACTGTTGAGACTACTGTAAACATTCATTGCACAAGTGTGTTTTAATCAGGTATTTGGTGACATTATTATATTTAGTATAGTTTTATCTGAAAGGACAATGTTTCTGAAATTCCTCCCCTTTCTTCCTCTGAGGAGCCTCCACTGGTTTGTGTGTCAGTGTGTGTGACTGTACATAGACTAGCTGGGTTGGGTCCTTCTCTGCCTGACACTGTTTAATAACAAAGTCACTAGCAGGGAAAAGTGTTTTACTTTCTCTCTTAGCTCTTTCTCTCTGTCTCTACCCTGGCGCTGAAACAGAGTGCCCAGAGGGCTCCTTCGGCGCTGGCTGCAGACGCAGGTGCCAATGTGCCAATGAGGCTGACTGTGAGCATATGGGTGGAGCCTGCACCTGCCTGCCTGGTTGGACAGGCACCTACTGTGAAAAACGTAAGTGTGTGTTGGATAACCAATTAGAGTATGGTTGTGTATGTATGTGATGAATGCCCACATGGTATGTTTGGAATGTGACTGTGTTTGTGTGTGTGTGTGCGCGCATGCGTGCATGCATGTGTACATTTCGATACATTTACATGTGTACATTTCGATACATTTACATGTGTACATTTCGATACATTTACATGTGTACATTTCGATACATTTACATGTGTACATTTCGATGTGCCGTTTGTGTTTGTGCAGCGTGCCCTGAAGGATTCCATGGGCTGGAGTGTCAGCAGCAGTGTCAGTGTTCTAATGGGGGGAGATGTGACCACCTGACAGGGGCCTGCCACTGTCCAGACGGCTGGGTCGGATCACAATGCAACACCAGTGAGTCCTATTGGCCTATTCACCCATCCATCCATCCATAGAATTTCTGTAGCCGCTCAAAAAAAGAAAAGAGAAACCGGTAAACAGGTGGAAGTAGATTTAATGAAGCGACTACACCCCACTGTGTTATTTCTCTCTGTGTGTGGTGCATTAATACTCATGTTCCTCGTTTGTATGTGGCATTGCATATTACCCTGGATCAACATAGTCATTTTTCAGTTCTAACTGGTAACGGGGCAGGAGCAGGGCCCATTCCAAAGAAACGTGTGTGTGTTTCCTGCAGTAGTGCCTGTATTGTGTGGAGAGCTGAGCATTTCCAAAACTATGTCACTTTGTATCTGTGTACAGTTACAGTACAGTGCCTTCAGAAAGACTTTTCAATTTTTGTTACGTTACAGCTTTTCTCTCAAATTGATATAGTTTTTTCCCTTCCTCAATCTACACACAATACCCCATAATGACAAAGCAAAAACAGGTTTTTAGAAAATGTTGCTAGTTTATTAAAAATAAAACAACTGAAATATCACATTTACCGAAGTGTTCAGACCCTTCACTCAGTACTTTGTTGAAGCACCTTTGGTAGCGATTACACCCTGGAGTCTTCTTGGGTATGACACTAGAAGCTTGGCAAACCTGTATATGGGGAGTTTCTCCCATTCTTCTCTGCAGATCCTCTCAAGCTCTATCAGGTTGGATGGGGAGCGTTGCTGCACAGCCATTTTCAGGTCTCTCCAGAGATGTTCGATTGGCTTAAAGTCCGGATTCTGGCTGGGCCGCTCAAGGACATTCAGAGACTTGTCCTGAAGCCACTTCTGCATTGTCTTGTCTGTGTGCTTAGGGTCATTGTCCTGTTGGAAGGATAACCTTCACCCCAGTTTGAGGTCCTGAGTGTTCTGTAGCAGGTTTTCATAAAGGATCTCTCTGTAAATTGCTACGTTCATCTTTCTCTTGATCCTAACTAGTCTCCTAGTCCCTGCCGCTGAAAAACATCCGCACAGCATGATGCTGCCACCACCATGCTTCACAGTAGGGACGGTGCCAGGTTTCCTCCAGATGTGACACTTGGCATTTGGGCCAAAGAGTTTAATCTTGGTTTCATTAGACAAGATAATCTTGTTTCTCATGATCTGAGAGTCTTTAGGTGCCTTTTGGCAAACTCCAAACGGGCTGTCTTGTGCCTTTTACAGAGGAGTGGCTTCCGTCTGGCCACTCTACCACAAAGGCCTGGTTGGTAGAGTGCTGCAGAGATGGTTGTCCTTCTGGAAAGGTATCCCATCTCCACAGAGGAAATCTAGAGCTCTGTCAGTGGGTTCTTGGTCACCTCTCTGAACAAGGCCCTTCCCCTGATTGCTCAGTTTGGCGGTGGCCAGCTCTAGGAAGAGTTTTGGTGGTTCCAAACTTCTTCCATTTAAGAATGATGGTGTTCTAGGGGACCTTCAATGCTGCAGACATTTTTTTGGTACCCTTTCCCAGATCTTTGCCTCGACACAATCCTGTCTCGAAGTTCTATGGACAATTCCTTTGATCTCATGCCTTGGTTTTTGCTCTGACATGCACTGTCAACTGTTGGACCTTATGTAGACAGGTGTATGCCTTTCCAAGTCATGTCCAATCAATTGAATTTACCACAGGAGGACTCCAATCAAGTTGTGGAAGGATGATCAATGGAAACAGGATACAACTGAGCTCAATTTCGAGTCTCATAGCAAAGGGTCTGAATACTTATGTAAATAATGTATTTATGTTTTTAATTTGTAATATCATTTCTAAAAACCTGTTTTCACATTGTCATTGTAGGGCATTGTGTGTATTGCTGAGGAAAATGTTATTTAATCCATTGTAGTGTAACAAAATGTGTAACAAGTCAAGGGGTCTGAGAACTTTCCGAAGGTACTGTATCTTATGTCTGTTTTTGTTCCCCCTAACATTCTGCGCCCTGCTCCTGTTGTAGCATGCCAGGCAGGGTGGTTTGGCAGTGGGTGTCAACACACCTGTGAGTGCTGTAATAATGCCAGCTGTGACCCTGTGAGCGGGCAGTGCCAGTGTATGCCAGGCTGGACCGGCGCCAGCTGTGAGAAAGGTACTGTCAGTGTGCATGTTTGTTAATGTGTGTGTGTGTGGGGGGGGGGGGGGGGGGGGGGGGGGGGGGGGGAGGGGGGGGGGAGAGCAGTGGACCATTAAATATGAAACAGGATAAAATATAGCAATGCTAATATATCTTCTCGTAGATGGAAAGCCTTTCCCAAATACCTTCTCAATGAAATGTTAACTAGCTACAATTTAACCTATGCCTACCTGTCAGAATAATATCATGATTATTTGCATCAATTTAGTGGGCATTCGTTTTGTGAACTCCATCACGTGTGCTACAGAACTGCTGCTAACCAGACAACAGTGCTAGGTGCATGCTCACTTGCGTTAAAGTGTAACTACACTCAAAAATATTTTAAACATTCTTAGATTTTCCCCACGCCTCAAAAGTGTTCTCCTGATGCAGTCTAAGCATTGTTGTGGACTTAGAACATCTATATTTTTTTACTTTTAGATTCAAACTAGAAGCACAGAGAGCATCATTTTGAATTCATGAATTTTAATCTACTGTTAATCTATGAATCTACTATTTGAAGTCATGTCCCCCAGTCCTTCACTTTTCCTAAATAAGTATATTAACACATGTACAGTGGAGACCAAAATGATTGGATCCTTTGATAAGGATTATATATATTTTATACTAATACAATTACTTGGAGAAAAAGACAAGTAATAAATATAAAAAACTCAAAAAGATACAGGTCCATATGATTGAATGCCCTGTTTTCAATACTCCAGCTCCCTCACCTTGCAAGGATAACTGAGCCGTCTTCCTATCAAGGCAAAACCCACCACTGGTGTGTGTGGCCAAAGAGCTGCCTTTTCATGTCATCTGACCATAGCGCCGCTTCCAATCCAAGTGCCAATGCTATTTAGCAAACTCCAGGAATTTACATTTGTTGGTTGACATGAAAATAGAGCTCTTTGGCCACACACACCCGTGGTGGGTTTTGCGTCAGAAGAAAGATGCATATGCAGAAAATAATTCCATACCTACTGTAAAATATGGTGGTGGATTTTTATGTTAAGGAGCTATTTTGCTTCCACTGGTCCTGGGGCCCTTGTTAAGGACAAAGGTCATTTTAGCCAAAAACATTATTGCCTTTGCCAGGAGGCTGAAACTTGGCTGCAAGTGAATCTGGCAGCAAGACAATAACCGCAAGAACAAATAAAATCCACCAAAAACTCAAATTATGGACCACAAAATCAACATTTTGCGATGGCAATCTTAGTCTCTGAACTTGAACTCCATTGAAAACCTGTGGTTTGAATTGAAGAGGAATTACCACCATTCCATGCACTCCCCACGTGAGCACTTGCAACACTCAAAGCACAGTAATGTATTTAAACTCAAAATATACCATTCTGATCTTTTGAAATGCATTTTCTTAGTTTAATAATGTTCCTTAAGACATGCCTAAACAAATGAATAATGGATGATCTTTGTCATGGTGTTTGATTTGAGGTGTGTTTGTGATTTTTCATTTGTGTATATATAGCCTACAGTTACATAAAACACATGTTCCGGAACATCTTTTTTAAACCTCCCGCTTTGGGCTGGATGTGTCAATGTGTAGTTCATGCATGCATAATTTATGAGCATTTTACCTCAATTAGCCATGAAATCCCTAGTTTGAAGCAACTGTTTTTCTGGAACCTATTCTGCACCATTTTACCTACATTTTCCCCCAGGTAGGCCAGCCTAGCAATTCGAGTTCAACCAATGAGTTTCAGCACCTCACAGTATGAGTGACAGCTACAGCAGAGAGAGAGAGAGGGAGAGAAATGACGTGGTGAACAGTGCACATATCTCACGGAGTACGCAATTTTCAGGGACCACTTTTGGCTCGGGCACTACTTTCTGAACTACTGGCTAAAAAGTGTACAAAAGTATACTAATAAAATGCTATTGTGTTGAAATACATTTTCTTTGATATTCTAATGTTACCTTCATCAACAACCAAAGCATTATTATTGTGATGAAATGTATTTATTAGACTGCTAGAATGTTAACATCAAAAAGACGTTTCATTTGCTTAGAACCGAGGTATCGAGGACCCGCATTTTAAGTGTTAAAAAAAGTGTGACTTTGAGAGCGAAAACCTGAAAAAACTGGGAGACATCCGAAACCTGAACAACCCACCCCTCCTTTCCCTTTCGCGACCCTTTCTACCACTGATAAAATACATTATTGTGGAAACACTTATGTGTGCATGCATGCATTCATGCACACACTTCCGGGAATGTTTGTGAAAGAGAGTCCTGTGTGTGTGCACATGCATGTGTGCGTAGGTGACATAGAATGTATTATTTTGCCTCCAGTAACTCACGGATATAATTGGGAAGTACATTTGCAAAAGTGGACTATACTTAACTGCTATTCAATACTCCACATTTGTACACTTCATTCCCTTACCTCCCCTGCAACAAGCCCCATTAAGAAAGAGCATCCCTAATGCTAGGTAATGGTAGCATTTTTCCTCTTTCTAACCACTGCACTCAGAATCACTACCATTCTCCCTAACGTGTGCACTCATTCACTCCCCCTAAAGGAGTGAAAAGGAACAGACTTTTCATACAAAACAGATGATGCACTCTAATTCTCTACCCTACCCCTGAGGTGTGCACTCGACTTGTTCACTCCCCCTCATGGATTTAAATAAAACTGACTGATGTACGTATGAAAAATGGTGAAATCTGTCTCCTGCTTACAGCGATGTGTATCTCTCTTTCAGAATGTCTAGAAGGCTTCTATGGGTCAGACTGCCTGCATCACTGCCTGTGTCAGAATGGTGGTGTGTGTGATCGTTTCTCCGGGGGATGCTCGTGCCCCAGCGGGTGGACCGGGGCGGCCTGCGAACTGGGTAAGTGATGGATCAACCAACAGGACCAAATGGGAAAGAAGGGGGGTTAGGAGATTTGCAATGAACTTAGTCCCTGTAACAAAGGTTAATGCAGTAACGCCGGATAACGTAGTACATTTTTACTGTATAGTGTCATAAAACTGGTTAATGTAATAACTTGACAGAGAACTTGACAGAGAACTTAGCCCCGGTGTTTGACAACTTAATAGTATAACTTGACAGAGAACTTGACAGAGAACTTAGCCCCGGTGTTTGACAACTTAATGTAATAACTTGACTGAGAACTTGACAACTTAATGTAATAACTTGACTGAGAACTTGACAGAGAACTTAGCCCCGGTGTTTGACAACTTAATGTAATAACTTGACTGAGAACTTGACAGAGAACTTATCCCCGGTGTTTGACAACTTAATGTAATAACTTGACGGAGAACTTGACAGAGAACTTAGCCCCCGGTGTTTGACAACTTAATGTAATAACTTGACGGAGAACTTGACAGAACTTAGCCCCGGTGTTTGACAACTTAATGTAATAACTTGACGGAGAACTTGACAGAAGTTAGCCCCGGTGTTTGACAACTTAATGTAATAACTTGACGGAGAACTTGACAGAGAACTTAGCCCCGGTGTTTGACAACTTAATGTAATAAGTTATGGCGAGTAACAACATTTGTTATAAATTATACAATAACTTTAACAGATCATGTAATAATATACCATAATCACTGTCTTTATGATTCATTAAATTCATTTCAAGCATCATGGCTCTTCATGTCTTTGGGGCAGAAAAAATTCTGTTGGGCATATGATTTGGTGTGGAAGAGTCAAGAGAGTCTGGCAACACTGAATAGCTTCTGTTGAGATATTCCTTAGATGAAAAGTGGACAAAAATCGATACTGAATAACCTGGATTCAGGTTAAGGACTTTATTATCATTGCCTCAAGCGCATCAAATATGGGCTGGCGGCAGGGTAGCCTAATGGTTAGAGTGTTGGACTAGAAACCGAAAGGTTGCAAGTTCAAATCCCAAATCTGTCGTTCTGCCCCTGAACAGGCAGTTAACCCGCTGTTCCTAGGCCGTCATTGAAAATAAGAATTTGTTCTTAACTGACTTGCCTAGTTAAATAAAGGGAGAAAAAAAATTACAATAAAAAAAATTGCTGCATAACAAAAAACTATCTAGGCACAGAAGATGGATAATCTTGATAACAATGCCTTATTGTTCATAATTTTGTAATATGAGAGGACAATTTGATTATGAAAATTACATTTGCCCGTTTTGTAAATAACCTACAAAAATGAAAGGCAGCTTTGCAGATTTTTTATTTTTAACAAACTGCAAGGTGTAAAGGCTTTATATGCCGTACATAAAGTCTTCATACACACTAGATGCTTCACAAATCTTCACATTGAATAAAGGGTAAGGCTTTTTATCAGTAAGATGAATTTGTTGGTAAATCTTTTGGTATTAGGGAACTACTTCTCATAGACAGAGCAGTGGTAAGGCTTCTATCCAGGTTGTATCCGCTGGTGTACTTTTGAATGATATTGTCCAGCAAATCTAGCTCCTAAATCAGAGCAGTGGTAAGGCTTATCTCATGTGTGTATTTTCTTGTGAAATTTTACGTTTTTAGGATCAGAGAAACTCTTAACGGTGTCAGAGCAGTGGTAAGGCTTCTCTCCTCTGTGTATTTGCTTGGGATGTTTTAAGACGCTCAATTGAGACTTCCCACAATCAGATTACTTCCCACAATCAGAGCAGGAATAGGGCTTCTCTCCGGAGTGTGTTTTCATGCGTCTTTCAAGATGTGATGAGAACTCTTCTCACAATGTGGGCAGTGGGGAGACCTCTTAGGTTTGTGAATTTCCTGGTTTTGCTCTTTGGATGCAGAAGCTGGTTGAACTTTGTCAGAGGCATAAGGTCGTTCTCCTGTGGGAATTAAAACAAAAGGATAAGCTGGAACAAGTGGCTAAGAATCTACTTATTTCACTGATTAATTAATAAAATCATACGTGTAACATGAGATCATTCTACCTCTCAATTTGAAAAGAGAGAGACTAATTTGTGGAAAATGTTAACCTCCTCTTACAATGAAAAATCAAAAGTCCCAGTCTTCTCTTCATCATCTCCCCCTTTTAATGTTGACGTTCAAATCCAGTGTTGGACTGCATTCTTTCAGATTCACTGATGCCACCTCTGGATCCTGGACCTGAAGATGTCTCTCCTGTGTGAATGACATCAGAATAGCGAGTCAGTTGGTGCTATATACAAATGAATGCTTTTAAGTTAGCTGTACATGACAAAAGGGAGATCAATACCAATCATATGTTGTCATTTCTTACCATGTTCAGTTAGCTAAACAATAATTTCACAAGACTTGATACTGTCTGAGTAAACTCCGGACATCCATACACTGAATAATACAAACAGTAGCATTGACAATGTTGATGCCAAACCATGCAGGTCTCCATGCTGTGAAATAACATCTCACACAATTGGTCACCTTGACAATTAAACCTTTAGTCTGTCCTAAAACTATGCCATGGAGAATCCAGTAGATGATGGTGTTCTGGGTTACACAATGAGAGATGAAAACTTGAGAACACCAAACAACTTTAGATGAAACTTGCTCTTACCATGGTCCAATACCCCAATCTTTTCCTCATCCACTTCATCTTTAATGTTAATATTCAAACCCGTTGTTTGACTGCAAAGGTTGCTTACATGTCTACTGATGTAGCACTCTCATGATTGCCTCTTGAGCACAACGTCTTCTTTCATCACTCAAATTTGTCAAGACAGAGACGACATGTTGTTCAAAATGGGCACAATTCTTCTGCAATTCAGTTCTTTATGAAACGTCTAGTTCGTCAAACATGTTCTCCTGCAAGGCAGCTGAATCAATGACCTTGTCCTTCTGGCGTTTACTTTTGTGGCCTGAACGCTGCTCCTCTTCTTAAATTTTAATGATGACATTCAGCTCCAATGTTTTACTAGTCTTCCAGGTTCACTGATGCCGTCTCTGGAACCTGATGTAAACCTACACAAATGGCCCCGTTGTCACAATCAGGACACATTGACTCTATAGGTCTGGTCTATGACTCAGTTATTTTTATCTGCTTGCTAGAGCTAGATATAAAAGTCTCTAGATAGAATAAGTCCTAAATAGAAGTCTGAGTTCAACCTCCTGGTCTCCCCTGTGTGTGCCACTCCCCCTCCCATTGAACTGTATGAGTACATTTCAAAGAATAGCTACAATAAGTGCTGTGGGTCTTACACACACAAAAGGAAAGGTTGTGGAACTTGTGGTAGATGTGAGGCACTGCAGGTCAGTTCACAATGCTTACAACCTTAGCATTTATATCAAAACATCTATTTATATAATAAACTGGTTAATTGATTTACCACTGGTTTCAGTGCCACTTAAAAATGTAATGGCCTGATTGTTGCCAGATAGGTCTGTTTCCTGCCTAATTTATTGACTTTTTACATAATTGGTCTTGCAAAATGGTGTTGGGGGTGTGTTAATTTGATTGGGAGGGTAAGAGTCAAGAGAATCTGGCTACACTGAATAGCTTCTGTTGACACTTTAAATTAAGAGGACCAAAACCAGGGGGACTTTCCCACTGACTAAACTTGTTGCCCACGTTGCCTTCCACAGTTCACCAAATGTTAAACTTTTCTCTTTTAAACACTATATCCTTACATTAGCCTTAAATATGATGTGGTCGAAGCCACAATCATTCTTCATATGTGTAGCATAATGTAAGCACCATAGAACAAACAAAATAATGCCCACTATTCAAACTATACAGAAGCTTCTCAACTAATATTGCACATAATATTGCACTCTTAAGTAATACAACCACCCAATTGTTCTCACAATAGAGAAAGGCAACTTAGAATTTTTTTCTAAACAAAGCTACAACTGAAAGTCTTCATATGCATTAGATGCTTCACAAATTATCACACTGAGAGTTGAGGTAAGGAGTTTTGCAAGTATGTTTTTTTGGTGAATTGTTAAGCTTTTATGAGAGAAGATCTTCCCTCAGTTAGAGCAGTGGCAAGACTTCTATCCAGTGTGCATCCGCAGGTGTACTTTTAACGGATCTTGTCTAGCAAATCTATGACCACAATCACAGCAAAGGTAAGGCTTTGTGTTTTTGTTTGTAAAGTTTTTAGGCTCAGAGAAACTCTTTCCACAGTCAAAACAGTGGTAAGGCTTTTCTCCAGTGTGTTTACGCTGGTGTACTTTTAATTTATATTTTCTAGTAAATTCAGCACCACAATCAGAGCATTGTTAAGGCTCTTCTCTTGTGTGTATTCGCTTGTGGGTTTTAACACTTTTAAATTTAGTGAAATTTGTGCCACAATCAGAGCAGTGGTAAGGCTTCTCTCCAATCTGCATCTGCTGGTGTACTGTTAACTTGTATAATATATATATAGTCTAGCAAATCTAGCTCCACAATCAGGGGATTGATGAGGCTTTTATCATGTGTATATTCACATGTTGTTTTTTAAGCTATACATTGTAGTGAAACTCTACCCACAGTCAGAGCAGTGGTAAGGCTTCTCTCCTGTGTGCACTGATGGTTAATCTGATAACTTGATGGCTTTAGGAAACTCTTCTCACAATGTGGGAAGTGGTGAGACCTCTTCCTGCAGTTGCTCTTTGGATGGAGAATTCTCTGACTTGGTCAGAGGAGTTAGGTTGCTGTCCTGTGTGTATGACAACAACAAAGAGCAGCTGAAACATGTGCCTACGAATCAGAATCACTGACTAATGAATAAAATGTTTCACCCATCACAAATGTAGCGTGAGAAACATTTACTTTGTTATTTGATAAGGAGATGATAATGTATTGAACTTGTCTCTCCTACATGGTCTTACCATGAGAAACAAAATCGCCAGTCTTCTCTTTCACATCCTCTTCATCTTTAATGATAACATTTTGACTGGGGTCTTCTAGCTTCACTTATGTCATCTCCGGATCCTGGACTTAAAGAAGTCTCTTCTGTGTGAATGACATCAGAATAGCAAGTCAGTTTGTGGTATAGATATCAGATCTTAATTCAGAACAGGAAAAATAAGACCAGTTCAGAACAGGAAAAATAATTCTGCAGCAACAGGAAATGTGAATAGTTATGTGGATAATAAGTAAAGGACATGTTTGTAAGGGTTGATACATTATTCGTTAGGCAAATCACATCTGAAAGTGGAAATGACAAACTTTAGAAGCCTTTTTAAACCTTGAATACAGTACAAGAAGAATTCTCACACAACAGTGTGATCAAATTAAAATCCAATACCTGTAAGAAGTAGGATCAAATTATTTTCACTTACCAAATCACTTACCATAACATGGATTATTAGTTACACACTCATTTCATAAAACATAAAATATTGTCTGAGTAAACTCCAGAGAGCCATACACTGACTGAAACAATATGGCATTGAGAATGTTGATACCAAACCACTCAAGTCTCCATGCCATGAAATAGCCTCTCTCACAGTGGGTATTCTCTCATGAACACCTTGACAATAAAACCTTGAGTCTGTCCTAAAACTAAGCCATGGAGAAACCAGTAGATAAAACCTGCTCTTACGATGGTCCAATAGTTTCATCTTCCTCTTCATTTTTAATGTTGACATTGACTGTATAGATTGCTTTCGCTGTATTGCTTACACGTGTATTGATGTAGCTTGCGCATCCTCGTAATTTCCTCTTGTGCACAACGTCTTCTTTCATCTCTCAAAGTTTTCAACATAGGCTATATTTCAACTAACTTAATTAATGCAATGGTAAATCTTAGCGCTGGCGGTAGGGCTATAGGTCCAGGGGTGTGTCAGATATATTGGAAATTATTGGCAGAGTAGCAGGCGGTGACTCGAAAGAGGTGGGTTTTGATAAATAAAACATTTGGAGGCTTGACCGTTCGCTGGCCAATCAGAACGTGCTCCATGGCTAGAAATGTGGTTGTTTCTAGTGTTGTATTTATCTTTTTGTATGTATTGCGTTTGCATTGTCATAAACTGCCATTTGAATGTTAGTCCATTATATCCTTGTTTGTTAAATAGCCTACAGAAACAAAATAACTAAATGTGGGCCTATCCCATTTTTGCTAAATACATTGAACATGCTTGCAGTCCACATTGTTCTAAATAATTGCATGACTTCAATATGGAAATATATTGTTAATAAACATAACATTCACACTGATGGGGCTAGGCCTACTATAAATTGCATAATGGCTGAGCCATGGACATGTCAAGCTTATTTGATAAGCAAAATTGCATGAACTATTGAGGCCTAAAGAGAGTGAATATTTGTAATCAAATTCCAATCAAAACAACTTGTTTTAAATAGGCTATATAGTTTAAATAAAGTTACAGGCACCCTAATTGCTACCGTCGGCATTTAATATTGGAGGGTTTTATGCACATACAAACTTTTCACAGATGCTGGACAAAGATCCAATATAAAGAGAATATCCATTGCTCCCAAAAATAATGTTTTATAAACATAATGGAACCATCATACAGATTGCATTCCCACTGGGCACACACTGGTTGAATCAACGTTGTTTCCACTTCATTTCAAAGAAATTACATTGAACCAATGTGGAATAGACGTTGAATTGACCTTTGTTGCCCAGTGGGTTCACACTTCTCCAGAAATAGCAGGCTTAAATTCCCTTGCATGCGAGCTGGATGTTCTCATCATTAAGCCAGGACGATGAATCATTCTAATACGTAAATCCTTTTTTACAATAACCATATTTCTAAAAGCTTTTGGGATCAGAATCATGATATCGTGAAATTGACATGAAAAAAGACACAACTAATTGCTATTGAACCAGCCTTCCGTATAGCCTAAAGTGCCTTCGGAAAGTATTCAGACAACTTGAGATTTTCCACATTGTGTTATGTTGGACTTATTCTAAAATGGATTAAACAAAAATAATCCTCAGCAATCTACACACAATACCCCATAATGACATAGTGAAAACAGGTTTTAGAAATATTTGCTAAATTATTAAAATGAATGCTTACATAAGCATTCATACTCTTTGCTATGGGACTCAAAATGGATTGTTTCCATTGATCATCCTTGTTGTTTCTACAACTTGACTGGAGTCCACCTGTGGTAAATTCAATTGATTGTACATGATTTGGAAAGGCACACACCTGTCTATATAAGGTCCCACTGTTGACAGTGCATGAAAACCAAGCCATGAGGTCAAAGGAATTCTCCGTAGAGCTCCAAGACAGGATTGTGTCGAGGCACAGATCTGGGAAAGGGTACTAAAAACATTTCTGCAGCATTGAAGGTCCCCAAGAACACAGTGGCTTCCATCATTCTCTTTATTTATTTTTATTTCAAGTTATTACGTTTTCTTGTTTTTTCAATCAACCAACAAAACACATTCCACTTTTACAGATGTGGCAGACATAAATAATAAAATTAAATATCAAACAAACAAACTTGCAGCAGCACTGTCAGCCTTCCTATTACTTATTTCCAGCCTTAGCTGAGACAACGAGCAAATCATTCGTTTTTACAGCATCTTACACCCTGACTACACCGCTCGCTCGTGTGCGAGCTTTGCAAAAGAAATGTAAGAATCTATGTTATTCAATTATTGCACCCACAAATCAAAATCAAATCAAATTTATTTATATAGCCCTTCGTACATCAGCTGATATCTCAAAGTGCTGTACAGAAACCCAGCCTAAAACCCCAAACAGCAAGCAATGCAGGTGTATAAGCACGGTGGCTAGGAAAAACTCCCTAGAAAGGCCAAAACCTAGGAAGAAACCTAGAGAGGAACCAGGCTATGTGGGGTGGCCAGTCCTCTTCTGGCTGTGCCGGGTGGAGATTATAACAAAACATGGTCAAGATGTTCAAATGTTCATAAATGACCAACATGGTCGAATAATAATAAGGCAGAATAGTTGAAACTGGAGCAGCAGCACAGTCAGGTGGACTGGGGACAGCAAGGAGTCATCATGTCAGGTATTCCTGGGGCATGGTCCTAGGGCTCAGGTCCTCCGAGAGAGAGAAAGAAAGAGAATTAGAGAGAGCATATGTGGGATGGCCAGTCCTCTTCTGGCTGTGCCGGGTGGAGATTATAACAGAACATGGCCAAGATGTTCAAATGTTCATAAATGACCAGCATGGTCGAATAATAATAAGGCAGAACAGTTGAAACTGGAGCAGCAGCACAGCCAGGTGGACTGGGGACAGCAAGGAGTCATCATGTCACGTAGTCCTGGGGCATGGTCCTAGGGCTCAGGTCCTCCGAGAGAGAGAAAGAGAGAAGGAGAGAATTAGAGAACGCACACTTAGATTCACACAGGACACCAAATAGGACAGGAGAAGTACTCCAGATATAACAAACTGACCCTAGCCCCCCGACACATAAACTACTGCAGCATAAATACTGGAGGCTGAGACAGGAGGGGTCAGGAGACACTGTGGCCCACTCCGAGGGTACCCACACTGCTCGCACCCTTCAACGAGCGTCTGCGTTGCCAAGGGCTAAAATAGAAGTCAGTTCTATTTGGGACACAGATCGAGCTGCAAGTCCTGCCTCTCCCATCTCCTCATTGGTTTATAGAAGCAGGTACCCACGTGCCATGTCCTCATTGGTTACATCCATGTGGGTGATTGACCGGTTGTCGTGGTAATACTACGAAGTTTAGATGCCAATCACCATATAAGTTCAAAGATGAAAAAGCCTGGAAGGAGGAGAGATGACTAGAAATGATTCGGTTGACTGTTTTATGTGTGAAGTAGAGGACCTTGTGCATTTCAGGTAAAATAACAACCTAATGTTGATATCCCAGGACAAATTAGCTAGCAACAGCAAGCTAGCTAAATAGGACAAATTAGCTAGCAAGTGCAAGCTAACTAGCTAAATTGCCATAAATGTTTAATGCTTTTCGAACTGTCCCAAAATGAATGTCATTGGTTCAGAGATTGTTTTGATATTTTAACCCGTGTGTCATGGTCGCTGTTACGTAGAGTAGGCTAAACTGGATAACCTAACCTCTATCAAAATAAAAAGATGGCGGAGCCGCAAAAGTTCTTCTGTGCAAAGGTGTTTATTTACAAGTGATTCCGGAACAAAACACAACAGTACTGCCATCAACGTCTACCTTATGGGACAGCTTAAAAACAATGCTGCCCCATCCACAGCTCAATCCAAAAATGCCTCTTTAGAGACTGGAGAGAGGCTCCTTTTGTAGGGCTAGCCCCTCCCCTCAGAACAATTAACCCTAATTAATTAATCAATTAACAATACAAACCTACATTTTCCATGAACTAAACATACTAAAGGATATACATTGCAACACGGTTTTAAACAATATCACAACATAACATTTACAACATTACATCACTACTGACAATATCTTTCAATATGCCCATATGCATTAATGAGCCATTTGGGACAGGCACTATAAAGCCAACCCAATTCCCTTAGCTCGGGTCCTTTTCCAGCATACCCGGGAAGCTACAGAGATGGAGAGAGAGAAACAGAACAAACAAACAATGCGCTCATCCACAACATTGATAAGTATAATAATTATTGTATCTCTAAAATATGAACATTGACAAGTGTGAAATGCCTGCACCAAGACAGAAGTTAATTTGTGTGTCGACCCACATTGTTAACTTAATGGCGCAGGGAGGAGTGATGAATATGTGTGTGCGTTAAAGAACCAAAAGCTGCCCGCGGCCAGTGACGGACTTCTACGTCACAGTCGCGTTTGGTGTAGGGGGGCAAAATACATTTATATAGCCGGTTTGGGTTCCGTGTTACACAACATGTTTCTGCTCATTTCCCTAATCACCCCATTCACTCTGTCCAATTTGAAATATAGTTGAGTAGTGGAGACCAGAGTCTGTCAAACTTGGGCTGTCTCTTGCGGAGGTCATAAGTGAGCTTTTCAAGAGGAAGAAAGTCAACAATATTGTATTAGAAGCCCACAATAGAATAATACATTTCTTAGCAAAGTATGTGATAGTCATAAACACATTTTCTCCGTCAGGATCAAGAACAAAGTCCTGTTGTGCATTAAGAAGATAGATACACAGGGTTATATTAAACTATACATCTAGTATTTCCTGTGCAGCAGTAATGTATAGATTGCCAACATCTTTCTACAACTCCAAAATACATGCATATAGGTTCCACTTTCAGAGGTACAAATTTTACAGTAAGGAGAAATGTCTGTATTCATTCTATGGAGTCTCACTGGGGTGTAATAGAATGTGTACAACAATTTGTAATTAGATTCTTTCATTTTTACATAAGTAGAGGAGCAGTATACCCTGTCACAAAAATCCGCCCATAACTCATCACTGATAGTCAGACCAGGTCCTTTTTTCAAATTAGTAAAGAAGGAGCCCCCTTTCTCAGAAAGGACTCTATAGATATGAGATTTTGCCTTTGATGGATTGTGCTGTAGCAAGAAGGGTCTCAACTGCATTCAGCTGAGCTCTAAACCTCCCCTTGGAAGTAAATTAGGAAATGACATGTCTAATTTGAAGATATTTTACAAAATTGGATCTTGGCACATTGAATTCACTGCAAAGCTCTTGAAAGGATTTCAGTGTAGTGGTTTTCTGATGAAACAGATCTGAAAATGTCCTGATCTCTAGAGGATGCCAAAGATGAAAGTTGGCATCACTCAGGGCTTTTGGCAATTCTGGGTTGCATACTATAGGCAAGTGAAAGCAATTTCTTACCGTCCCTCCATGCTAGTAGGGTGCTGTAAATCACAAAGGTTTTGACTATGTTGCCCACTTCACTAAAGTTATTAATGAATATAATTGAGCTTAGGGGCAATGAACCATAGGATTGGGCTTCTATCTAAGTCCATATTGAGTCTTGTCTGTTTGTGATCCATGTTAGCATGTTGCGGATCTGGGCAGACCAGTAGTGCAATTGAAGGGAGGGAAGGGGAAGAACACCCTTAGATTCAGGTTTTGATAGAGGGGAGAACTTGATCCTAGGTTTTTTATTGCCCCATATACATTTGGTGATGCTTTGATTAGTCGTATTGAAAAAGGAAACTGGGAGATAGCATGGGAGCATCTGAAATAAATAGTTCAATCTAGGGAGGATTTTCATACGGATAACATTCATTCTTCCTACTAAACTAATTGGGAGGGAGATCCAGGTTTGGAGATCGTTCTTGATTCGATCCAGGAGTGGTAGATAATTTTCCTTGAAAAGTCTATTCAGATCTGGTGTTACAAAGATCCCAAGGTATTGAAACCCCTGTGTCTTCCATTGGAACGGACAGAGTGTCTTCATAGAGCTGTTGCGTGTAAGATTGAGAGGGCAAACAGTGGATTTGTTCAAATGTATCTTATGTCCTGTACTGAGCAATTGAGTCTAAAATGGGAGGGATTTCTCAGGGTTGGATATGTAGAGCAAGACATCATCCACGTATAGCAAAATCTTGTGCTGCAGGCCGCCTGCAGAAACACCCATAAAACTGGATTGCTCCTTGTCAACTCTGCCAAAGGCTCCGCCCCCAACAAATAGAGCACGGGGACAGCGAGCATCCTTATCTTGTGCCACGTCCCAAAGGGAATCTATCAGAATTCAGACCATTAGTAGTCACCATGGTATTTGGATGACAGTATAGGGACTTCATCCATTTAATAAAGTTTGGGCCCATGTTGAACTTTTCTAAGACTGAGAACAGAAAGCTCCACTCCATCCTGTCGGACACCTTCTCAGCATCTGGTGAAGCCAGCAGGACAGAGGTCTTCTGTGCGTTTACTTGATCTATAATATCAAAAAGACGGCGAATGTTATCAAAAAAGTACTTGTCCAATTTGGTTCGCTTTTATTATTTTGGGAAGAAGAGTTTAGTCTTTTAGCGAGTAATTTGGTAATTATTTTTTTGTTGAAATCCAACAAGCTTATGGTCCGGAAGGACGAGCAACACTGTAATTGCGGGCTGTGAGAGCTCAGTTTTTGCAAAAAAATCATCAATCAGCCATTGGCATGAAAATAGGGCTAAACTGGGGCCAAAAAGCGTTGTAGAACTCTCTGGGAAATCCATCTGGGCCTGGGGACTTGTTAGGAATGGAGTTATGCATCCGTATGTTTTCTCTCAGAAGTATATAGTTTGCAGTAAAAATCATGAAAGTAACATTTATCTTATTTGGATCAAATGTGACCTCATCATCTGCTGTTCGGAGAGCCATGATTTTACGCTCTGACTTCTCTTTCAATCTACTGGGCCTATTGCTATACGCGTGGTATTTTTGTTTAGTAAATACAACTTTTTTTTTATCTCCCGAGTATAGTGCAAGTTCAGTTTGGCTTTGGCTGCTTTAAGTTGACTCCAGGAGGCGCTGTCTGTGGGTTGTTTATGTACTTTTTCACAGCGTTACAGCTCCCTCTCAAGATCTAATCTGTGTGCCTCCATTGCTTTTTTTGTTAGAGGAAGCATATGCAATTAGATGACCTCTTAGTGTGGCTTTGGCAGTGTCCCACATTGTGGCCGGAGAAACAGGAGAATCTTTGTTGTCTTGTGTGTAGTTGTCTATCCATGTAGTAACCAATGTATGGAAAGCTTTGTTTGATAACATGGACGTGTTAAATTTTCAGCTCTTTGACCTCGGGATGGTCAAAGTGGAGGTGGACAAAGGTGATCTGAAAGTGCTATGGGTCCGACTGTAAAAATGTAAACTATTCGAGATGGACGTTAGAGTAGTATGTATAGTCCATAGATGAGATATTAGTCTCTCTCCAGATATCTATCAGTCCCATCTCTTTAGTAAGAGTTCAACATCAGATCTAGGGTTTGTTGTGGGGGCTTTAGATGATTTTTCCAGGGTTGGGTTGAGGGTACATTTAAAATCTCCAGCCACCACGCCAAAGGAAACACGATGCTCATTGAACAGGGTTATCATTTTTGACATGAAAGCAGGAGTATTAACATATGTAGCCTGAAAAACAAGGTCCATGAAGTCAATAACTTGCTTGTAACAGATTACATTCATCTCACTATCTCTGAAACTCACTTAGATAATACCTTTGATGATACAATGGTAGCAATACAGGGTTATAACATCTACCGAAAAAACAGAAATGCCAACGGAGGCGGTGTTGCGGTCTAGATTCAGAACCACATTCCTGTAAAGCTTAGAGACGATCTAATGTGAAATACTGTTGAAGTAATATGGCTACAGGTTCATCTGCCTCACCTAAAGCCCATTATTGTGGGAAGCTCCTATAGGCTACCAAGTGCTAACAGTCAGTATCTGGATAATATGTGTGAAATGCTTGATAATGTATGTGATATCAACAGAAAAGTATATTTTCTGGGTGATTTAAATATTGACTGGCTATCATCAAGCTGTACACTCAAGAAAAAAATTAAAACTGTAACCAATGCCTGCTACCTGGATCAGGTTGCCAGTAAATCTACCAGGGTAGTTACAAACAGGACAGGAATTAAATAATCAACATGTATTGATCACATCTTTACTAACACTGCAGATATTTGATTTAAAACGGTATCCAAATCCATAGGATGTAGTGATCACAACATACTAGCCATGTCTAGGAAAACCAAAGTTCCAAAGGCTGGGCCTAATATAGTGTATAAGAGGTCATACAAGAAGTTTTGAAGTGATTCATATGTTGATGATGTAAAGAATATTTGCTTGTCTATGGTGTGTAGTGAGGAGCAACCAGCACTGCACTTATTTATGAAATGACTCATTCCAGTTACTAATAAACACCCACCCATTAAGAAAATGACTGTAAAAACTGTCAAATTCCCTTTGATCGATGAGGAATTGAAAAATTGTATGGTTTAGAGGGATGAGGCAAAAGGTATGGCAATTAAGTCTGGCAGCCCAACTGATTGGCAAACGTACTGCAAATTAAGGAATCAGGTGACTAAACTAATTAAAATAAAAAAATGAACTACACTATGAAACAAAGATAAATTATATACAGAATGATAGTAAAAAGCTTTGGGTCACCTTAAATGAAATTTTGGGAATATGAAGCCAACTCGGCTCCTTGAATCAGAGGGCTCATTCATCACAAAGTCCACTGATATTGCAAACTACTTTTAATGACTTTTTAATTGGCAAGGTAAGAAAACTTAGGGATGACATGCTAGCAACAAATGCTGACACTACACATCCAAGAATATCAGACCAAATTATGAAAGACAAGAATTGTACTTTTGAATTCCGTAAGTCAGTGTGGAAGAGGTGATTGTTGTCTATCAACAACAAGCCGCCGGGGTCTGACAATCTGGATGGAAAATTACTGAGGATAATAGCAGACGATATTGCCACTCCTATTTTCCACGTCTTCAATTTAAGCCTACTAGAGAGTGTGTGCCCTCAGGTCTGGAGGGAAGCTAAAGTCATTCCACTACCCAAGATAGTAAAGCCCCCTTTTACAGGCTCAAACAGCCTGTTACCAACCCTTAGTACACTTCTGGAAAAAATGGTGTTTGACCAGATACAATGCTATTTCACAATAAACAAATTGACAACAGAATTTCAGCATGCTTACAGGGAAGGACACTCAACAAGCACAGCACTTACACAAATGACTGATGATTGGCTGAGAGAAATTGATGACACAATAATTGTGTGGGCTGTCTTGTTAAACTTCAGTGCAGCTTTTGACATTATCGATCATAGTCTGCTACTGGAAAAACGTATGTGTTATGGCTTTATACCCCCTCTATATTGTGAATAAAGAGTTACTTGTCTTACAGAACACAGAGGGTGTTCTTTAATGGAAGCCTCTCAAATTTAATCCAGTTAGTATCAGGAATTCCCCAGGGTAGCTGTTTAGGCCCCTTGATTTTTTTCAATTTTTACTAACGACATGTCAGTGACTTTGATTAAAGCCAGAGTGTCTATGTATGCGGATGACTCAACACTATACATGTCAGCTACTACAGCGACTGAAATGACTGCAACACTCAACAAAGAGCTGCAGTTAGTTTCAGCAAAAGCATTGTCTTTGGATGAAAAAACACTCACTAAACCCTAAACCTCAACTAAATCTTGTAATAAATAATGTGGAAATTGAGAAGTTGAGATGACTAAACTGCTTGGAGTAACCCTAGATTGTAAACTGTCATGGACAAAACATATTGATGCAGTAGTAGCTAAGATGGGGAGAAGTCTGTCTATAATAAAGTGATGCTCTGCCTTCTTAACAACTCTATCAACAAGGCAGTTCCTACAGGCCCTAGTTTTGTCGCACCTTGTCTACTGTTCAGTCGTGTGGTCAGGTGCCACAAAAAAGGACTTAGGAAAATTGCAATTGGCTCAGAACAGGCTGGCCCTTGGATGTACACAGGGAGCTAATATTAATAATATGCATGTCAATCTCTCCTAGCTGAAAGTGGAGGAGAGATTGACTTCATAACTACTTTATTTATGAGAGGTATTGACATGTTGAATGCACCGAGCTGTCAGTCTAAACTACTGGCAGCTCGGACACTCATGCATACCCCACAAGACATGCCACAAGAGCTCTCTTCACAGTCCCCAAGTCCAGAACAGACTATGGGAGGCACACAGTACTGCATAGAGCCATGACTACATGGAACTGTATTCCACATCAAGTAACTGATGCAAGCAGTAAAATTTTGTTTAAAAAACAGATTTAAAAAATAGTATGGAACAGCAGGGACTGTGAAGCAACACAAACATTGGCACACACACATATACACACACACACATATACACACACACACATATACACACACACACACACACACACACACACACACGATAACGTTCACACTATACATACACTTGGATTTAGTACTGTAGGTAGTGGTGGAGTAGAGGCCTGAGGGCACACAGTGTGTTGTGAAATCTGTGAATGTATTGTAATGTTTTTTAAATTGTATAAACTGCCTTAATTTTGCTGGACCCCAGGAAGAGTAGCTGCTGCTTTAAATACAAATACAAACATGATTAAACATCTCTGGAGAGACCTGAAAATAGCTGTGCAGCAACGCTCCCCATCCATCCTGACAGAGCTTGAGAGGATCTGCAGAGAAGCATGGGAGAAACTCCCCAAATACAGGTGTGCCAAGCTTCTAGCATCATACCCAAGAAGACTCAAGGCTGTAATCGCTGCCAAAGGTGCTTAAACAAAGTACAGAGTAAAGGGTCTGAATACTTACGTAAATATATTTCCTTTTTTTTAAATAAATTAGCAAACATTTCTAAAAACCTCTTTTTGCTTTGACATTATAGGATATTGTGTGTAGATTGATGAGGGATTTAAAAAAATAATAATTTAAGAATAAAGCTGTAACGTAACAAAATGTGGAAAAAGTCAAGTGGTTTGAATACTTTCCAAAGGCAATTGTTACAGGATAATAAGTTCTAAATACAAGGGTCACCAGCATCATCTCATCTCTCATTTATTGAGGGGCATATGGACAGATGTAACCTACGCAGAGTTTTTTTTTACGCACAACCAAAATGGGAGCTGGCTAAAATAAGAAATAAAATAAACCAAAAAAAATAAACCACTACTAGGCCTACACAAAATGGGATGTCTGCTCACTGTTTTGCTGCTCCCAAACATAATATTTTAATAAAGCTTTGGTGATTAAGATTTATTTCAAAGCAGTCTCATGAGTCAAACCCTTTAATGATAGACATGGCTACTTGGTGAACGCATTGGGCAGGACAAGACAATTGTCTTCATTGAGGGGAGGCTAAATGCTTGGTTTTTAATCAAATGACACCAAATGGAGAGAAAAAAATCATTTTGTCTATTTATTAATACGAGGGTTACCGGTACAAAAAAACACATTTCCTTTCTTGTTCCATGAGAACAAGGGCACCGCGTCACAGGTGTCGCTTCCACTCACAAAATCCATTCCATTACCAACCGTGTTACCAATAAGACCTGCTTTTCTTTAGTCTTAGATCTCCTGATATGCATGAAATGGTCACTTTTGAGCTTGTTTTCAAGGACACACCTCAAATATTGCCAGCCCCCCACCTCAGCCCAAGCGAACTGATATCCGACAGGTAAATTGCTGAACCTGGCGCATGGGGTAGAAAAACTGCCAGAGTGCAGGTTTTTACAAGCTAAAATTGCAAACTAATGTACGTTTGGCACTTGCACTACCTTAGAAAATGCTGTTAAGCTGTTATGGAGCCTATTGGACATAGACTTGGTGCTCCGGTACCCCTTGTGGTGTGGTAGCAGAGAGAACAGCCTATGACTTGGGTGACTAGTGGCTTACAGCAGGATGGCTTATATAATGTCTTCAAATGCACTAGATGTTTCACAAATTGCCTCATTTAGAGCAAAGGTAAGGCTTTTTAATGGTAAGGAGTCTCTTCTGTATACACTCTCTGATGAACTGTTATAAATATGAGGCGTTGAAGCCTTAGGTGTCTGTCCTGTGTGAATTCGATGCTTGTGATTTTTTAACTTAGCCAATTGAGAGAATCTCTCGCCATGGTCAGAGCAGTGGTAAGGCTTCTCTCCAGTATTTTTTTCACTGATGTACTTTTAAATGAACTTGTCTAGCAAATCTATTTCCACAATCAGAGCAGTGGTAAGGATTATCTGCTGTGTATGTTAGCTTGTGATAATTAACAAACCCAATTGAGAGAAGCTCTTTCCACACTCAGAGCAGTGGGGAGGCTTCACTCCAGTGTGCACTCTGATGAGAGAACAGATTAATGGAAGTTGTGAAGCACTTCCCATAATCTGAGCAGGAGTAAAGCCAGTGTGTATTTGTTGGTGTACTCTTGAATTATATCGTCTAGCAAATCTACCTCCACAATCAGAGCAGGAGTAAGGCTTCTCTCCACTATGCATTTTCAAGTGTCCTCAAGATGCCATGAGAACTGGAAACTCTCACAACAAATGCAGTGAGACCTCTTAGCGCTGTGTTGCTCTTTGGATGGAGATGCCGCCTCCACTTTGTCAGAGGAGTTAAGTGGCTCTCGTGTGTGAATAACAACAGAAAAAAGAGCAGCTGAAACACGTGGCAAAGAATCAACTTATTTCACTCCTAAATGATTCAAACAGTTGCATCTATCGCACATCGTACGAGTAGCATGAGATAAATGTACCTCTCTCATTGAATGGCAAGATAATAATTGTTTACTCCCTCATACGTGTTCTTACCATGAGAAACTAAATGATCACTCTAACCTTTCTCCTCCTCTTCATCACCTTCATCCTTTAATGATGACATTCAAGCCCAGTGTTTGACTGCAGTCTTCCAGCTTCTCTGATGCCACCTCTGGATCCTGGACCTGAAGATATCTCTCTCCTGTGTGAATGACATCTGAATAGCAAGTCAGTTGGTGTGATATACAAGTGCATTTACTGTAAGTGGGCTTTACATGACAAGGGAAGCGGGTTATTGGGGGAGGCAAAAGAAAGCGATAAAAAAAAAACATATGTTGACATTTCTTCCCATCCCGATATGGTAATAAATGTAAACTACCGACTGCCATACAGTGAATAAAACAAGTATTGGCTTCGAGAAAGTTGATGTCAAATCACAAGTCTGTGACAGGAAATAGGTTACCAGCTCACACAATGACAGGTGGAACTGGAGAAAACCAAACTGCTCTCGATAAAACTTGCTCTTACCATGATCCAATCCTCCTATCTTCTCACTTTCCTCTTCATCTTTAATGTTGACATTCAGCCCCAGTGTTTGACTGCAGAGGTTGTTTTCAGTGTATTGCTCAGACCAGTACCAATATAACAATCTCAACATTTCCTCTTGTGCGTGACATCTTCTTTCGACACTCAACATTTTCAAGAGAGAAGCTACATATTTTCCAAATTGGTCACAATGATCAGATGATTCATTTCTTTCTGAAAAGTATAATACGTCGAACATCTTCCTCTACAAGGCACCATTTACATAAGTATTCACACCCAAGTCAATACTTTACAGAAGCAGCTTTCGCAGCTATTACAGCTGTGAGTCTTTCTGGGTAAAGGCCTCCTCAAGCTTCCCAGCCAAAACAGTGGAAGAGTGCGTGCACAACATTGTTTCTAGAGGCAAGCCGGAGTCTACGCTCCTTCGACAGTGATTGGTCAACAGTACAGATTCTTCAATAAAGTCTTTGTTGTCATTCAACGAGAGACAACTCGTTTTCATTTTTTTTTATTCATTGAGGAATACTGCCCCAAACATCTTTGTTGGATGTAAAATTCTGCGACTAAAAACGTCAAAATGTATGACAGATTTCTTTAGTTATTTTAGATTTATCCTGATTATTTTGAAGAAGCGTATACTGGCTACGGTGTCTCAAAATGGACAAACAGTACCATTGCGAAGGCCTTTTAAGGGAGTATGCGAGCACACTTGTTCGGTTCGGCTAGGCGCCAGACAAACTGAAGCATGGTGAAGCCTTAATTTGAACTTCTACGGGATTGGTGTCCCTATACCGGGACGGTTGAGTTAACGTGCACTAATGTGATTAGCATGATCCTGTAAGTAACAGCAAACTTTCCAGGACATAGACATGTCTTATATGGGCAGAAAGCTTACATTCTTGTTAATCTAACTGCACTGTCCAATTTAGAGTAGCTATTACAGTGAAAAAATACCATGCTATTGTTTGAGGAAAGTGCACAACAACAAAAAATGTTTATCACGGTGATAACAGTGATAACCAGTGATAACAAATCTCAATTGAACACATTTTAAATTCAGGCTGTAACCAAACAAAATGTGGAAAAGTCAAGGTGTATGAATACGTTCTGAAGGCAGTGTAACTCTAAACCCCTCTTCACCACACAGAAATGTATCAACTCTTCGACAGTTAAGTCTACAAAACAGGAATTTGGCTCGAAACGTCTGCCATATACTACAATAGAAAAGGAACATAACTATTGGTCGAACTTTCTTTTACTGCACAGAAATAAGTGTAATTAACTTTACTGAACAAAAATACAAATGCAACATGTAAAGTGTTGGTCCCATGTTTAATGAGCTGAAATAAAAGATCCCGAAATGTTCTATACCACAAAAACCTTATGTCTCTCAAATTGTGTGCACAAATGTTTACATCCCTGTTAGTGAGCATTTCTCCTTTGGCAATGTAATCCATCCCCCCGACAGGTGTAGCATATCAAGAAGCTGATTCTGGGGACAAGGTGCAGTCCTTCTTGTCTTCCTGTCTCTCTTTCTCTAGTTCACTCTACCTATTTGTATATAATGTATGTTAACTCTGTGTAAACTCCTGTCTGTATTCTGTCTCTAAATGTTGTCTATCACTAGCAGTACCATATCACAAAGTTACATTTTGAGTATGTGTAAATGTATTTGGTGAATAAAGGTGATTCTGATTCTATCCCCAGAGTGTGCCCATGGCTGGTTTGGGGCGGACTGTGCTCAGCCCTGTGCGTGTCTGAACAGTGGTGTGTGTGACCGTCACAGTGGAGAGTGCAGCTGTGGCCCAGGCTGGGTAGGACAGCACTGTCAGACAGGTAAGGAACAAGAATCTTAACCATGTTGCCCTAAGACCTGTACTTTCTTGTACTCTGACCTGACTTACTGAGTGTGTATATGTGTGTTTTAGTATGTCTTGTCAATGTTGTTGCATGTGTATTTATGTGATCAGGGTTGGGTTGTAACAGATTATATAAAAATCTGGATTACATAATCCCATTACAAAAATTAAGTAGCTATAATCAACCTGGATTACTTTCTAAAAAATTTACTCTGATTACAGTTACTTAATTTTTGTAATTGGATTATGTAATCCTGATTTATATGTAATCTGTTTAAACCCAACCCTGATCAAATTCTGACTAAATTTAGATGAAATCAGATGTTTTTAGGAATGTAACTGTGATCCAAGTACACTTTTTTTTTTAAAGTAATCCAGGTTGATTACAGTTACATTCCTAAAAACATCTGATTTCATCTAAACTTAGTCATAATTTCAGTTGTTTAGTGCACCCTCAATTCTTGTCACATGTTCTCATCTCCACAAGATTCCATTGTCCTGCTAATCACCCATCAAGGGTGGACGGCTTCTTTTGTATTCAGACTGGTTGAATGAATAGGTGGCTTCCAAAACATTTCTATATGGCCCACTGGTCAATCAGAGAGTTGTCTGGACTCCACTTCTTGCTGCTTTGTAGCCTATTGACAGTTCACTTCCACTCTCTCTCCTTTGTGTGCTCGAGTAGTGGGAGAGAAAAATGCTTTCTGGTTGCACAACATTTCAAAATGCAATCGTGGGAAAAACATTGTTTCAAGCAAACCAATGTTGCTACTGTTGAAGAGAATACTGTCTCCGCTTTCTGTAGGTCTATATTTTATTTCTTTAGCTCTTATTATTGAGGGAAGGACACTTACGCCATTCACAGTGAGTTCATAAACCTGTACATAAAATGTATGGTTAGATATCAATTACACAGCTAACTATCAGCCAAAGTTGACTTAACAACCTAGCCAACTACTTTCTCAGACATTGCCAGATGTGATATTCCCACCAACGAGCACTTGGTGGGCAGAGTAATGGCTCTGCCTGTCAGCTAAACAGATAGAGGGCCCACGACAGGATGCTTTTAGTCACACCACAGCTGCCCCTTGGGGCAAGCCGCTTTACTCAGCGTCAAGCCAGAGGCATGCCTGCTCCCCATCACAGGTTATTATTATATTTTCTATATATTGGATGTCATGGCAAAAGCATGAAAACATGTTTTTGGAAAAGTACTTTAAATGATTGTGTGGGCAAAATGATTTCAGGATCTGGGTCCACAGGCGACAACAAATAAATGAAATCAAATTGTTTTGGTCATATACAACTGGCAGGCTTCTCACACAATGTAATAGTGACAAAAGTGAACAATCAAATCAGTGACAGTAAATATAAAATATAGTAATACTACAAATATTATTTTTTTAAACACTAAAGAAACATGCTAATAAAATAGAATAAGATAAAAAAAGACCATGTTTATTCATGCGCATAGTGAGTGGGGTAAAATTATAAAATACAGCGCAGTGCATTAGTAGCAGCATAGTTACAATTATGAGCATGTACAGGAGTTAAGATAACATGACTATTGCAGTGGTCTGGTACACTATAGTAATTCCAGTGTGTACAGAATATGATTAATACAGTGAAATGCTTACTTTTACAGGCTCTAACCAATAGTGCAAAAAGGTGTTAGGTGAACAATAGGTAAGTAAAGAAATAAAACAACAGTAAAAAGACAGGCTTATATACAGTAGCGAGGCTATAAAAGTAGCGAAACAACATACAGACACCAGTCAGGCTGATTGAGGTAGTATGTACATGTAGATATGGTTAAAGTGACTATACATACATGATGAACAGAGAGTAGCAGTAGCGTAAAAGAGGGGTTGGCGGGTGGTGGGTGGGACACAATGCAGATAGCCCGGTTAGCCAATGTGCGGTTGGTCGGCCCAATTGAGGTAGTATGTACATGAATGTATAGTTAAAGTGACTATGCATATATGATAAACACAGAGTAGCAGCAGCGTAAAAAGAAGGGTTGGGGGGGGGGCACACAATGTAAATAGTCCGGGTAGCCATTTGATTACCTGTTCAGGAGTCTTATGGCTTGGGGGTAAAAACTGTCGAGAAGCCTTTTTGTCCTAGACTTGGCACTCCGGTACCGCTTGCCATGCGGTAGTAGAGAGAACAGTCTATGACTGGGGTGGTTGGGGTCTTTGACAATGTCAGATATTTCATGTAAATGCGTTATGTGTTAAAGTTCTGTGTGTGCTTACAAGTTGCTTCTGTTACGTTCTTAGCTGCTTGCCTACTAGCAAGCTGAGTCCTTAGCTTTAGGTTTTCCTCAGTCAGTCTTCTCATTTCCAGACAGATACTTTGCATTTCTACCCTGACAAAAATCACCAGGTTTTACTACATTACACTGGGACTAATACAATTATGTGTGTACAGTACAGCTGGGTTTTGCCATGGCACTAAATTAAAAACAAATCAGATTACATGAACAAATGGGCATGTTCCTCCTCTCAATGTAGATATAGTCATATTCCAACATAATACAGGAAAGAAGATGTTTAAATTGAATCTGTCTCCAGAAGGCTTCTTAGGTCTTTAGACAGGTTTGGATGATCCTTGGGGAAAATGTTCAATAGCTTTGAGTGTGCATTGTGGGAAATTATGTTGTCAATAGCCCACCATGTCAATTTGATCTCCTCTTCACTATCTTCTTTAGTGTTTGAGGGTAAGTCATAACAGGGCTCACAGTCAGCCTCTACTAAAAAGGAGTTGGTTCTTTCCTGTGGCACAGGAGTTGCAGTTTCCCAGTTGCCTGTTGTATCCATGCCATGATTACTTGAAACAGCATCAGACATTGAAGCTGCAATTTCCTGCTTATCCCTCTCAGCTCCCTTCACGATTCTCCTCTTTTTACTCCAGTAAGTTGACATGGTTAACGTATCTTTCCGTGAGGCACCAAAAATTAAGGCTTGTCTCTCAAGATGTCTGTGTTTTTTTTTTTTTTAGCAAAAGTGGTAAAAAAAAACTATGATCAAAAGTTACTGAACATGCAATGGTCAGTTTAAAATGATGACTCCATTATGAAATGTCCAAAGAACAGACACAGTAGGGTCTATCCCAAATCCAAATGTGTCACAGGTGAAATTGCATTTAAAGCAATGTTTTTAAATTAGTTTAAAAACGATTTGTTTTTTCTTTTCTGGTTAGTCAGGAACTCAAAAGTGAAAGAAAACAAACTTCTCAAAAACGGGACTAGAGCCCCCTCAAACCTACTTCAAATCAAATCAAATTTTATTTGTCACATACACATGGTTAGCAGATGTTAATGTGAGTGTAGCGAAATGCTTGTGCTTCTAGTTCCGACAATGCAGTAATAACCAACAAGTAATCTAGCTAACAATTCCAAAACTACTACCTTATAGACACAAGTGTAAGGGGATAAAGAATATGTAAGTGAGTGATGGTACAGAGCGGCATAGGCAAGATACAGTAGATGGTATTGAGTGCAGTATATACATATGAGATGAGTATGTAAACAAAGTGGCATAGTTAAAGTGGCTAGTGATACATGTATTACATAAAGATGCAGTAGATGATATAGAGTACAGTATATACATATACATATGAGATGAATAATGTAGGGTATGTAAACATTATATTAGGTAGCATTGTTTAAAGTGGCTAGTGATATATTTTACATCATTTCCCATCAATTCCCATTATTAAAGTGGCTGGAGTTGAGTCAGTGTGTTGGCAGCAGCCACTCAATGTTAGTGGTGGCTGTATAACAGTCTGATGGCCTTGAGATAGAAGCTGTTTTTCAATCTCTCAGTCCCAGCTTTGATGCACCTGTACTGACCTCGCCTTCTGGATGATACTTGTATTGCATTCAGTGCCAGCACAAGCTACATCACAGATTTGTTGAAATTACAGGATACATTTGAGACACATTTATATGTAGCTTTCAACAACATTTGTTTTAAATTAAATTTTGTTTTAAAACTACAACAAATAAGGGAAGCTGTACAAACAAGTCACATTTATAAAGCATTTTGTAGTCTAGTGTTATTCTTCAGCTGGGCTTATCCTGAGATGTCCAAAAAAATCTGCAGTTGGCACACAACACTGGAGATGTAGACCTTTTCCTTTCTTGGTGGTAACATCCCTCTGAGTGGACACAATTTGCAAGCAGCATGCTCCTGGATTGGATGGGGTTTTGCTCAAGGACCAATGGAATGTCCAAAAATGTACTTAACTTAACTTAAAGAATGTAGCATAGTTTATAGATTTCTTTGAAAGGTTTAAGGCTATATTTGTCCGTCTCTTGCTCTGTTGATTTTGAATTTGTGTTAGCCTATTTGAAAGCTGACAGGCACTTTGTTTTGCAATTCTAATATCTTTATGATGTTGCCTTCTGTTCTCGTTTTTATTTATCGATAAAAGACAGTAATCAGAACAGTGGATGTGTTTGTGCATGCTTAATCATAACAGCGTAATTAATAAATCATGTTTTTTTGTGGTGTAACCTACAGAAGGCTCCAATCCAAGGGGGAAGCGCTCTGTCAAGCGGTTGAATACGAGAAGCCACAGTGCAGACGAGAAGAAGCACTTTTTTATTTATTTATTTTTTTATTTCACCTTTATTTAACCAGGTAGGCTAGTTGAGAACAAGTTCTCATTTGCAACTGCGACCTGGCCAAGATAAGGCATAGCAGTGTGAACAGACAACACAAAGTTACACATGGAGTAAACAATTAACAAGTCAATAACACAGTAGAAAAAAGGGGAGTCTATATATACATTGTGTGCAAAAGGCATGAGAAGGTATGCAAATAATTACAATTATGCAGATTAACACTGGAGTGATAAATGATCAGATGGTTATGTAAAGGTAGAGATAGAGATATTGGTGTGCAAAAGAGCAGAAAAATAAATAAATAAAAACAGTATGGGGATGAGGTAGGTGAAAATGGGTGGGCTATTTACCAATAGACTATGTACAGCTGCAGCGATCGGTTAGCTGCTCAGATAGCAGATGTTTGAAGTTGGTGAGGGAGATAAAAGTCTCCAACTTCAGCGATTTTTGCAATTCGTTCCAATCACAGGCAGCAGAGAACTGGAACGAAAGGCGGCCAAATGAGGTGTTGGCTTTAGGGATGATCAGTGAGATACACCTGCTGGAGCGCGTGCTACGGATGGGTGTTGCCATCGTAACCAGTGAACTGAGATAAGGCGGAGCTTTACCTAGCATGGACTTGTAGATGACCTGGAGCCAGTGGGTCTGGCGACGAATATGTAGCGAGGGCCAGCCGACTAGAGCATACAAGTCGCAGTGGTGGGTGGTATAAGGTGCTTTAGTGACAAAACGGATGGCACTGTGATAAACTGCATCCAGTTTGCTGAGTAGAGTGTTGGAAGCAATTTTGTAGATGACATCGCCGAAGTCGAGGATCGGTAGGATAGTCAGTTTTACTAGGGTAAGTTTGGCGGCGTGAGTGAAGGAGGCTTTGTTGCGGAATAGAAAGCCGACTCTTGATTTGATTTTCGATTGGAGATGTTTGATATGGGTCTGGAAGGAGAGTTTAGAGTCTAGCCAGACACCTAGGTACTTATAGATGTCCACATATTCAAGGTCGGAACCATCCAGGGTGGTGATGCTGGTCAGGCGTGCGGGTGCAGGCAGCGAACGGTTGAAAAGCATGCATTTGGTTTTACTAGCGTTTAAGAGCAGTTGGAGGCCACGGAAGGAGTGCTGTATGGCATTGAAGCTCGTTTGGAGGTTAGATAGCACAGTGTCCAAGGACGGGCCGGAAGTATATAGAATGGTGTCGTCTGCGTAGAGGTGGATCAGGGAATCGCCCGCAGCATGAGAAACATCATTGATATATACAGAGAAAAGAGTCGGCCCGAGAATTGAACCCTGTGGCACCCCCATAGAGACTGCCAGAGGACCGGACAGCATGCCCTCCGATTTGACACACTGAACTCTGTCTGCAAAGTAATTGGTGAACCAGGCAAGGCAGTCATCCGAAAAACCGAGGCTACTGAGTCTGCCGATAAGAATGCGGTGATTGACAGAGTCGAAAGCCTTGGCAAGGTCTATGAAGACGGCTGCACAGTACTGTCTTTTATCGATGGCGGTTATGATATCGTTTAGTACCTTGAGCGTGGCTGAGGTACACCCGTGACCGGCTCGGAAACCAGATTGCACAGCGGAGAAGGTACGGTGGGATTCAAGATGGTCAGTGACCTGTTTGTTGACTTGGCTTTCGAAGACCTTAGATAGGCAGGGCAGGATGGATATAGGTCTGTAACAGTTTGGGTCCAGGGTGTCGCCCCCTTTGAAGAGGGGGATGACTGCGGCAGCTTTCCAATCCTTGGGGATCTCAGACGATATGAAAGAGAGGTTGAACAGGCTGGTAATAGGGGTTGCGACAATGGCGGCGGATAGTTTCAGGAATAGAGGGTCCAGATTGTCAAGCCCAGCTGATTTGTACGGGTCCAGGTTTTGCAGCTCTTTCAGAACATCTGCTATCTGGATTTGGGTAAAGGAGAACCTGGAGAGGCTTGGGCGAGTAGCTGCGGGGGGGGGGGAGCTGTTGGACGAGGTTGGAGTAGCCAGGCGGAAGGCATGGCCAGCCGTTGAGAAATGCTTGTTGAAGTTTTCGATAATCATGGATTTATCGGTGGTGACCGTGTTACCTAGCCTCAGTGCAGTGGGCAGCTGGGAGGAGGTGCTCTTGTTCTCCATGGACTTCACAGTGTCCCAGAACTTTTTGGAGTTGGAGCTACAAGATGCAAGCTTCTGCCTGAAGAAGTTGGCTTTAGCTTTCCTGACTGACTGTGTGTATTGGTTCCTGACTTCCCTGAACAGTTGCATATCGCGGGGACTGTTCGATGTTAGTGCAGTCCGCCACAGGATGTTTTTGTGCTGGTCGAGGGCAGTCAGGTCTGGAGTGAACCAGGGGCTATATCTGTTCTTAGTTCTGCATTTTTTGAACGGAGCATGCTTATCTAAAATGGTGAGGAAGTTACTTTTAAAGAAAGACCAGGCATCCTCAACTGACGGGATGAGGTCAATGTCCTTCCAGGATACCCGGGCCAGGTCGATTAGAAAGGCCTGCTCACAGAAGTGTTTTAGGGAGCGTTTGACAGTGATGAGGGGTGGTCGTTTGACTGCGGCTCCATAGCGGATACAGGCAATGAGGCAGTGATCGCTGAGATCCTGGTTGAAGACAGCGGAGGTGTATTTGGAGGGCCAGTTGGTCAGGATGACGTCAATGAGGGTGCCCTTGTTTACAGAGTTAGGGTTGTACCTGGTGGGTTCCTTGATGATTTGAGTGAGATTGAGGGCATCTAGCTTAGATTGTAGGACTGCCGGGGTGTTAAGCATATCCCAGTTTAGGTCACCTAACAGAACAAACTCTGAAGCTAGATGGGGGGCGATCAATTCACAAATGGTGTCCAGGGCACAGCTGGGAACTGAGGGGGGTCGGTAGCAGGCGGCAACAGTGAGAGACTTATTTCTGGAGAGAGTAATTTTCAAAATTAGTAGTTCGAACTGTTTGGGTATGGACCTGGAAAGTATGACATTACTTTGCAGGCTATCTCTGCAGTAGACTGCAACTCCTCCTCCTTTGGCAGTTCTATCTTGACGGAAGATGTTATAGTTGGGTATGGAAATCTCAGAATTTTTGGTGGCCTTCCTGAGCCAGGATTCAGACACGGCAAGGATATCAGGGTTAGCAGAGTGTGCTAGAGCAGTGAGTAAGACAAACTTAGGGAGGAGGCTTCTGATGTTGACATGCATGAAACCAAGGCTTTTTCGATCACAGAAGTCAACAAATGAGGGTGCCTGGGGACATGCAGGGCCTGGGTTTACCTCCACATCACCCGCGGAACAGAGAAGGAGTAGTATGAGGGTGCGGCTGAAGGCTATCAAAACTGGTCGCCTAGGGCGTTGGGGACAGAGAATAAGAGGAGCAGGTTTCTGGGCATGGTAGAATATATTCAGGGCATAATGCGCAAACAGGGGTATGGTGGGGTGCGGGTACAGCGGAGGTAAGCCCAGGCACTGGGTGATGATGAGAGAGGTTGTATCTCTGGACATGCTGGTTGTAATGGGTGAGGTCACCGCATGTGTGGGGGGTGGGACAAAGGAGGTAACAGGGGTATAAAGAGTGGAACTAGGGGCTCCATTGTAAACTAAAACAATGATAACTAACCTGCACAACAGTATACAAGGCATATTGACATTTGAGAAAGACATACAGCGAGGCATACAGTAATCACAGGTGTTGAATTGGGAGAGCTAGCTAAAACAGTAGGTGAGACAGCAGCTAATCAGCTAGCACAACAACAGCAGGTAGAATGGCGATTGATTAGGCAGAGAGTGTCGGATTAACTACACACAGAGCCTAAGTGCGGCTGGGGCCGACAGATAAAACATAAACAAGCAGAATGGATTACCGTGATTAATGGACAGTCCAGCATGCATCAGCTATGTAGCCAAGTGATCAGTGTCCAAGGGGCAGCGGTGGATGGGGCAGGGAAGCTGGACTGGCGAGTGTTATCCAGGTTAGAAAACTAACAATGACCAAATAGCTTGTAGCCAGTTAGCTGGTTAGCTTCTGGAGGTTCTTGAGTGTGTTCTAAAAATGTAAAGATAATAGCGGTTCCGTATCACATTGGGTGAGGCAGGTTACCGGAAGGTATAAACAAATTAAAAATCGAAAAGGGATAGAAAGTAAATATGGGTTCAGTGAGTGTTTGGGACGCGGCGATTCAGACGGTTAGCAGGCCTGTGCTAACAAGCTAACAGTTAGTAGACGGTGCTAAACACGGTAGCAGTTAGCGGACCGGGCTAAACAAGCTAGCAGTTAGCAGGCCGAATTTGCAAGCAAGGAGATAGCAGGGGCTAGAGAGTTAGCCTTTGGGGACGTCGCGATGGGGGTATCTGTTTATTCTGTTTATATCTGTTTACTTTGATGACAGCAGTTAAAAATGTTTCTGTTTTTTGTGCGCTTGTGCCCTACACAGCATGTGAGGCTGGCCTGTTTGGCCCAGGGTGTGAGGAGCAGTGTCGATGTAAACATGGGCCCGTGTGTGACCACGTCAGCGGAGTGTGTGTGTGTCCTCCTGGCTGGAGGGGACCTCTATGTGATAGAGGTAAGGTCAGATTGTTGACCTAGGATCAGATTAGCCTTTTAGATCATAATGAATGAGATTACATGAACATGGGGAGACCTGATCCTACATCAGCGCTCCCACTCTGAGGCTACTATAACTGCATTGAACCTATTTATCACAAGGGCCTGTACATACTGTAAATTTTAAGCAACAGACCACACGCATTGACTTAATTGAATGTATGTGATTTCCACATTCCCCACAGCCTGTCTACCTGGCTCCTATGGGAAGGACTGTGTGCTACGTTGTAACTGTCCCCACGGCACTTCCTGCAACCACGTTTCCGGCGAGTGTGGCTGTCCTCCTGGATACACTGGCAACGGCTGTGAGCAGAGTGAGTGACTTGGAACAGACTAGTCTAGCCTGGAAGCCCGAGGGATAGGAGAGTAGAATAACACAGAATGATTCCTCCCGTCCTTGGTTCCTTGAGGTTAGCACCGGTCTACAAGAATCTTTGTGATACTTTCCCCAATCCAACCATTTCAGATCTGTGATAACCCCAAGGAAGGAAGGATATGTTTCTGAAGTATTAGAAAAAAGGGCCCGAGGTAGATATGCAGTATATGTATTGGGGTTTCTGAATGAAACGATAGTAAATCTACGTACAGTTTCCTTATTACTACTATCCAACATGTAGGCACACCTTTTTGTGTAGCCTACTGAAAAAGTGCATATATCAGGATATTGTATGGGAGCCAACGTGTGTTATGTGTTTCTCTGCCAGTATGCCAGCCTGGCACATATGGGCTGAACTGTAACCAGGTGTGCCAGTGCCCTGGCACCAACCAGCTATGCCACCCTGACACCGGCCTCTGCTACTGCACCCCCGGTTACCATGGTTACAACTGTAATCAAGGCAAGCACCCCATCACACACATTAACGCACAGACACACACTTCCTGAACCAATGTCACAAAGGAATTCCATTGTTGAAAGTTTAACTTACTATAGTCATAGGTAGGCCCAGGAGATTTTCCACAATGTGACCTGATCTGTAAACACTCTTGACTTTAGTTATGACCTCACCTGATTAGAAAAAACATTGATGTTTAAACACAGCTAAGTCCTGTTTGTGTTTGGCTTGACAGAGTGTGACATAGGACGGTACGGCCCAAACTGCGAGCGGCTGTGCCAATGTAGGAATGCTGGTGTGTGCCAGACCACCACAGGCACCTGCCAGTGCCTGTCTGGCTACATCGGAGCAGACTGCAACATCAGTGAGTGCCAGCGTGTGCCAGGGGCATGGGCATATCCATAGGCTACAGTTTGTTATTTACCAAGTATTTATTGTAACATTAAAAAGTAAAATGGTAATTTTCATTCATTTTTCATCCTATAACACAAGCACTACCAAGTAACATTTTGTATGGTCTCCTCTCTTTCCCTACTCTTTTCCTCTGGTTCTACCAGCTTGCCCATCAGGGCGTTATGGGCAGGACTGTGCCAAGGTGGCTTTGTGTGGGGAGGGGGCAAGGAGTGACCCAGAGACGGGCAGGTGTGTGTGCAAGGGGGGCCAGCGGGGAGAAGACTGCGGACAGGGTAATACACACACTAACACACACAGTTGATTCCTGCTCCACAATGAGTGTCATATGTAATTATCCATCCAGTCATGTTTTATTGACAATCTATGGCGTTTGTGCGCTTGTGTGCGTGCTGGTGCCTGCGTGTGTTTGTGCCTGTGTGTGTTTCTCAGGTTGTGCCCAGGGTTGGTATGGGGTGGACTGTGGCCAGCGCTGTAACTGCCGTAACAGTGGTATGTGTGACCCAGTCTCTGGAGGCTGCACCTGCGGACTAGGCTGGACCGGACCCAGCTGTGACAGAGGTGACCTGACCAGACCTGGCTATAAATACTATTCTAAATCTTTAAACTACTTTGAACATTTGCTTTAGCCTGCTTGGAGTGCCAGGTGGGCATGGTTTTCACTTTTGCGTTCTATAGGTTAGATTGCAACAGACAACCTCAATCAAGCACAGACACATTATTTGAAATGATTTCAAATATTATTTGAACCCAGGTCGTGGCAACCATGGTCAACAGCTCACATTTCCCATTCTCCTCATTGTGTTGTGAATTGATGTGAAGACTACATTTAAGTGCCCCTGATATCATGATGAGCCCATGACACAATTCCATTGCGTACCCGTTATAAGGTGTGTGTTTCTGTTGCTCTGTCATTCAGAGTGCCCCTTAGGGAGTTACGGGGCCAACTGCAAACTGCGGTGTGATTGTAATAACAATGGGACGTGCGATAGAGTGACGGGAGAGTGCCGGTGTGACCCGGGATACTACGGTCACCTGTGTGAACACGGTAAGTCAGGGCCATTCAGTTACTGCTGCTTTGAGTGGATCAAGGAATCATCAAATTGATCATGTGAAATAACTCCGTTTGAAGAAATCATTGAATCAATGTATTTCGCTACACCCGCTGAAATATGTATATGTGACCAATACAATTTGATTTGAATGTAGATAAAACAGTTAGTATCAGAGTTTAGGTTTGAAGGGTTCGGTTAGGAGAGTGCGAAACAATGTAAGAAAGCTATTCAAGGCGTTTTTTGAATGCTCTTTCTGAGGTTCTAATGTTTTACTATCCTAACTATCCTGCTCTATGTTCTGTCTAGCCTGCCCTGCTGGTTTCCATGGCCACCGCTGTCAGTTCCAGTGTAAGTGTCGAGGCCACGCCCCCTGTGACCCCAGCACAGGGCACTGTCTCTGCCCTCCTGGTTACCATGGATACCGCTGTGAGAAAGGTGAGAAGGATTAAGTTGAGATTTAGTAGATACAATTGCTTATTAATGTGGTTGTAACTGCTGATAAAGTGTGACTGTTACATGCCCCAGTCATAATTACTGCTAAGATGTTGTCTCCTGTGTCATGTGCTCCCCTCCCTCTCGTTCCCTGTCACAGAGTGTGAGCAGCGTCGTTTCGGGGTGGGCTGCATCCAGTCATGTGACTGCGAAGGGGACACCCCATGTGACCCCATGACCGGCCGTTGTCTGTGCCCCCCAGGGAAGATGGGCACGCATTGCGACACAGGTAGTAGATAAATAAAAAGCAAACAACTATCGAAGTAGTATGGTTCATCAGCATCTGTTTCCTCAAACGACTATGTGGCGAATCCTAACTTCCACTTACTTTAAGTCCAATTTTCACTTAGTCTCCCACTAACATCAATGCAGTTAGACTTAAGTCAATGTAAGGATTCACCCCTATAAGCTAAACAGCACCATAATCTAAAAGTGTTCTCACAATTCCCGTTTCCCTGTCTGGGCTTTGTCCAGATTGTCCAGTGAACCGCTACGGCCCGGACTGTTCTGAGAGCTGTGAGTGCAGGAATGGGGGGTGGTGTGACCCACGGAACGGCCGCTGCATCTGTCTACATGGCTGGATAGGGCCCACCTGTCAGGAAGGTAAGTGTATTGATAAGGAAGAAGGGACAGAGCATGGACCATAGAATGAGCAATTAGAATACTGGAATGGACATTAACATTAACCTTTTTATTTTGGTAAATGGCTGACCATTTTGGATAAAGGTCAGCCATGTAGTTAGTCAACCATGGTTTGACAGTGCTATGATAAGATAGAGTAAAATAATGAATTTGAATAATTTATCTGCACCGTATGTTAGCTATCTAAACAGACAGTTTTAGAGGAATGATTCCATAAATGTTTCTAACGAACTGCCAGTAAGCCAACATTCCATTCAAACAATGCAGCCAATCAACAGCCATACACTGGCTGAATTCAGTTGATTATAGGTAGTAAAGAGAGGAAGGCTCCACACCACTCTCTCACTTTAGTATCTTACCTAGTTATTTTATGATGATCACATTTTTGCTCTTTTGTAGCTTTGGCAACTAGGTATGTGTTTTCTATACCAGTTCACTCCTCTACCTGTAGGCTTTACAGATGCAGCGTTTGGAACTGCCGATCTGCGGTCAAGAACGGCAAGTTCATCTCAGCCTATGCTGCTCTTTAGTCCCTTGACTTTTTGGTCCTGATGGAGACATGGATCACCCCAGAGAGCGCTGCTACTCCAGCTGCTCTCTCCTCATCTGACTATATTTTCTGTCATAGTCCAAGAGCATCTGGCCATCATTGTCGTGGCACAGGTCAACTCATTTCTCCTAACTGGAGATTTTCTCTTTTCTCCCTCTCTAACCTGTCCATTTCCTCATTTGAATTCCATGCTGTCACTGTCACTAGTCAACTGAAGCATAACATTGTTTTCATCTATCGCCCACTAGGTGCCCTTACAGATTTCCTCAATGAGCGTGACACCTTGATAAGCTCATTTCCTGATGATGGCTCACTGCTCTTCTACTTGGCGACTTCATTTCTTTCCAACTCTCTCTTTCCCCTCCCTGTCTCTTTTGACCCCACCCTTTCCCAAACCCGTCCAACTCACAAGGCAGACAATATGCTTTACCTCATCCTTTCCCAAACCCCTCCAACTCACAAGGCAGGCAATATGCTTTACCTCATCCTTTCTCAAACCCCTCCAACTCACAAGGCAGGCAATATGCTTTACCTCATCCTTTCCCAAACCCCTCCAACTCACAAGGCAGGCAATATGCTTTACCTCATCCTTTCCCAAACCCGTCCAACTCACAAGGCAGACAATATGCTTTACCTCATCCTTTCCCAAACCCTTCCAACTCACAAGGCAGACAATATGCTTTACCTCATCCTTTCCCAAACCCTTCCAACTCACAAGGCAGACAATATGCTTTACCTCATCCTTTCCCACACCCCTCCAACTCACAAGGCAGGCAATATGCTTTACCCCACCCTTTCCCAAACCCGTCCAACTCACAAGGCAGACAATATGCTTTACCTCATCCTTTCCCAAACCCCTCCAACTCACAAGGCAGGCAATATGCTTTACCTCATCCTTTCCCAAACCCCTCCAACTCACAAGGCAGGCAATATGCTTTACCTCATCCTTTCCCAAACCCCTCCAACTCACAAGGCAGGCAATATGCTTTACCTCATCCTTTCCCAAACCCCTCCAACTCACAAGGCAGGCAATATGCTTTACCTCATCCTTTCCCAAACCCTTCCAACTCACAAGGCAGGCAATATGCTTGACTTCATCTTTACTAGAGCCAGTTTGCCTAATAATCTCACTGCAACCCCCCTCTAGGTCTCTGATCATTACTTTGTTTCCTTTTCTCTCTCCTTTTCCTCCAACCCTAGCCACTCAGCTCCTACCCAGATGGTCATGCGCCTTTCCGCATCCTCTGACTCGCACTGTCCCTTTTCTTTTCTTCCCGGCCAGCTAGGCCCTCCCATCGTGCTCTGTGGCTGAGTGACTCATTGCGAGTTTACAGAACAAGGCTGCAGGCAGCTAAGCAAAAATTGAGAAAAACTAAACTTCCAGCGGACCTATCATATTTTCACTCCCTCCTCTCCACCTTCTCTTCCTCTGTATCTGCTGCTATAGCCACTTTCTATCAATAAAATTGTCGAGCTTCTGCCTCTAACCTAAGGAAACTATTTTCCACCTTCTCCTCCCTCCTTAATCCTCCATCCCCTCCCTCCTCCCTGACTGTGGACGACGTTGTCAACCACTTTGAAAAGAACATCCACTCCTCATTCACTCAACCTACTGGGTCCACTGGTCCCAGTCACACAGAAATACCCTAGGCCTTTTTCTGCCCTCTCTGTCCAGATGAAATCCTGCAACTAATGAGGTCTGGCTGCCCGAAAACATGCCCGGTCGACCCCATCCCCTCCTCCCTTCTCCAGTCCATCTCTGGAGACCTTCTCGTATTCCTCACTTCCCTCATCAAATCATCCCTGACCACTAACTGCGACCCCTCTGATTTCAAAATGGCCCGAGTCTGACGTCAAAAACTATAGACCAGTACCCCTTCTTTCTTTTCTTCCAAAACACTTGAGCTTGTGTCACTGATCAACTCTCTCATTATCTATCTCAGAATGATCTTCTTGACCCTAACCAGTCAGGCTTCAAGACAGGTCACTCAAGTGAGACGGCTCTTCTCTGTGTGCCAAAGCGGACTCTCTCCTCTGTTCTCATCCTCCTAGATCTATCCACTGCCTTCGACACAGGGAACCATCAGATCCTCCTGTCAACCCTCTCAGGGCTGGGCATCTCAGGTTCTGCACTCTTGGGTTGCATCCTACCTGGCAGGCCGCTCCTATCAGGCAATGTGGAGAGGATCTGTGTCTGCACCACGTACTCTCACTACTGGTGTCCCCCAGGGTTTGGTTCTTCTGACATCCAGGTGGTGACACACATGTCTGCATGCCTGATAGATATCTCCGCTTGGACGCTGGCCCACCACCACAAGCTCAACATCGATAAGAAGGAGCTGCTTTTCGTCCCTTTTCATCCCCTGCACGCTCAGAGACTTCTCCATCATGGTTGGCAACTCCCTCCCAGAGTGCAAAGAACCTTGGTGTGACCCTGGACAACACCCTGTCATTTTCTGCAAACATCAAAGCAGTGACTCGCTCCTGCGAGTTCATGCTCTACAACATCCATATTGTCAGACTCTACTTCACACAGGAAGTGGCGCAGGTCCTAATCCAGGCTCCTCCGGACACCCCTGGCTTCCAGTCGAGACTTGCATTCACTACAAGACCATGGTACTTGCCTGCGGACCAGCAAGAGGAACTGCCCCTCTCTGCCTTCAGGCTGTGCTCAAACCCTACACCCCAACCCGAGCCCTCCATTCTGCCACCTCTGGTCTCTTGGTCCTCCCACCCCTAAGGGAGGGTAGCTCCCGCTCAGCCCAATCCAAGCTCTTCTCTGTCCTGGCACCCTAATGGTGGAACCAGCTTCCCCCTGAAGCTAGGACAGCAAAGTCACTGCCGATCTTTCCAAAGTACCTGAAACACTACCTCTTCAAATAGTATCTTAAATAATCCCCCTCCTCACCTCGAACCCCTACCCCTCCTCACACATACACGTGAGAAAAGTTCTTGACCCAGCACTTGCACTTGACCTCCCCCTTTCTAGCTCTGACTTGGCTGACAGATACTTTATTGAGGAAAAGCGTACTGTGACAAACCTGTTCAAGATTAGGAGACTTTGTCACAAATTAAGCGGGAAATCGTCACTAAAATCCCCCCAGAATGAGAGTTATTTCGAACAGGACAGTACCTGTGTGTTTGTTTCTCCATCTTGGTCCACACAGGCCACAGGCAAAGTCAAGGATAGCAGGGTTCGGTACACAAATCGGGTTCTCGGTAGGTCCAGGTCCAAACGTCAACAGGTCCAAACAGTCCAGCTCATACACGGTAAATCCTAACGATATATATATATTGTCTCTTTCTCTATGGTTCACAGATCCTTCCAGCCCCTCCACTCTCTCTTCCTGGTTTGTCCTGACCCCTTATCTGTGGGTCGGCCCCACCTTCGGAGCGTTCCCCTTGCTTCTGGGAATTGTAGTTTTGGCATTCGGCCATTTTGTGATCTGTGGTTCTGATCGGGGTGGCCATTTTAGTGAGAGGGCAGAGCCCGTTTATTAGTTCTGCTCTCACATATCTGCCATTTATCATTCGACCCCCTTCTTTGCCACAGTACTTACTATGCCTGTGATATGTGGTTGTCCCACCTAGCTGCACTACACGACTAAAGATATGTGGACACCTGTTCGTCGAACATCTCATTCCAATATCATGGGCATTAATATGGAGTTGGTCCCACCTTTGCTGCTACAACAGCCTCCAGTATTCTGGGAAGGCATTCCACTAGATGTTGGAACATTGCTGCGGGGATTTGCTTCCATTCAGCCTCAAAAGCATTAGTGAGGTTGGACACTGATGTTGGGTGATTAGGCCTGGCTCGCAGTCGTAGTTCCAATTCATCCCAAAGCTGGGGTTGAGGTCAGGGCTCTGTGCATGCCAGTCAAGTTATTCCACACCAGTCTCGACAAACCATTTCTGTATGGACCTCGCTTTGCGCACAAGCTGAAACAGGAAAGGCCTTCCCCAAACTGTTGCCACAGAGTTGGAAGCACAGAATCATCTAGAATGTCATTGTATGCTGTAGCATTAAAAAATGAAAACAGCCCCAAACCACTATTCCTCCTCCACCAAACTTTACAGTTGGCACTACATTGGGGCAGGTAGCGTTCTCCTGGCATCCACCAAACCCAGATTCGTCCATCGGACTGCCAGATGGTGTAGCGTGATTCATCATTCCAGAGAATGCGTTTCCACTGCTCCAAGAGTCCAATGGCAGCGAGCTTTACACCACTCCAGTGGACACTTGGCATTGCTCATGGTGATCTTAGGCTTGTGTGCGGCTGCTCGGCCATGAAAAATAATTTCATGAAGCTCCCGAAGGAACAGTTCTTGTGCTGACATTGCTTCCAGAGGCAGTTTGGAACTAGGTAGTGAGTGTTGCAACTGAGGACAGATGATTTTAACACGCTACACTCGTCAGCACTCTGCAGTCCCGTTCTGTGAGCTTGTGTGGCCAAACGCTTCACGGCTGGTTTGTTGTTGTGCCTAGTTGTTTCCACATCACAATAACAGTACTTACAGTTGACCAGGGCAGAAATTTTACAAGCTGACTTGTTGGAAAAGTGGCATGCTATGACAGTGCCACGTTGAAAGTCACTGAGCTCTTCAGTAAGGCCAATCTACTGCCAGTGATTGGCCATGGAGATTGTATGGCCGTGTGCTCGGTTTTATATACTTGTCAACAACGGGTGTAGCTGAAATAGCCAAATCCACTAATTTGAAGGGGTGTCCACATACTTATATATATTGTATCTTGAGATGAATCCGCTAATTGTAAGTTGCTCTGAATAAGAGTGTCTGCTAAATTACTCAATGCAAAATGTAAATGATAGGACTTAGACAAGTTGTAAATGCAACAAGTACTGATATTACATCATATAATAGCACTGACAGCTTTCCAAGAAAACAAAAACTGGGACATTTATGGTAATTTAATAGGATCTCTATGGCTGGGACGGACGGAGCAGTGCATTATGAGTACAGTAGTACATCATGCTATAGAGCATGGAGGAGAACTAGGAGAAATATCCCCCTGGTTCAAGTGCTATACAAACACAATAACATGTAAAGAGACATTTAAGATAATATCTAAGCAAACTTCCAACACACTTTACAATAAAGCCATAAAATGTTAGATAAAAAACATGCAAGATGTAATAGAGGCTAAATAGATTACTAAAACAAAACAGATAGCTTTAGACTGAATTCCTATAAAACAGCTTTCACTAAAAGTGCTCTCTCCTCTTTCTGTCCTCTCGTCTGCAGGAGGGACCCTCACGTCTCCACAGCTGGGCAACAGAAATCAAGAAAAGAGTCACTCACACACTGTCCCAGTATAGCACCCCCTACTGACCTACCCCCAGCCTCATACAATTGCGGCCTACTGGTCACCTCTAGAGATCACAGTGCTCAAAACTGAACTGAAGCACTCAAAACAACAACAGACTGTTTTGTACAGAGAAGGGAGTGCTATGGCAGGGCCTTGGTGAACTAAAGGGACTTCTGAACTGGAGATGCCATTTTGCAGCGTTGTCTGATCGCAGACTTTTGGAGTTCAGATAACACACTACCCTTGACATCACGGGGATGACTGTCCTATACTCCATCTTACAGGGTGGACTCTTAAATGTGCTCCAGAGTTAACAGGCTGGGATAATTGTTTTTGCCTGCCCTGGATAAGAGGACATTTCTGGGTCAAATGCCAAAAAGGATAAAGTCATGCAAGGTTTATAGAATTATTTACTGTAAAATACAGTTGTTGAATATCATGTACCATGCTTAACAGTTGTGTATTTGTGTGTACATTGCATGTATGTTGTGTGTATGTAAATGTGTTCATGTCTACAATTCAATCATGTTGTACGTATACTCACGATATGGTCGTACCGCATTGGAAGTCGGTATTTCTTTGAACATTGAGGAGATTTGCTTTACGCTCATAGCATCTTTTAAAGTAGTTGTAGTCATCCTTACTGGCTTCTCCAAAAACAATAGGCTACTCACACACATGGTCCATTTGATTTGTATCTTTACAGCCACCAATGCACTATACAGACTCTTATGGCACAGTTGATTTATAAATCAGAAACCATTCAGGATCGTTTTCATCTGAATGAAATGCTCTACAGTATTTGGGAAACCTGGAATGGTGATGATGACTTGCCCACAGGTCAATATGCCTTAGTCTATACACCTTATTTTACATGTACAGTGGGGCAAAAAAGTATTTAGTCAGCCACCAATTGTGCAAGTTCTCCCACTTAAAAAGATGAGAGAGGCCTGTTATTTTCATCATAGGTACACTTCAACTACGACAGACAAAATGAGAAAAAAAAATCCAGAAAATCACATTGTAGGATTTTTAAATGAATTTATTTGCAAATTATGGTGGAAAATAAGTATTTGGTCAATAACAAATGTTTATCTCAATACTTTGTTATATACCCTTTGTTGGCAATGACAGTGGTCAAACGTTTTCTGTAAGTCTTCACAAGGTTTTCACACAATGTTGCTGGTATTTTGGCCCTTACCTCCATGCAGATCTCCTCTAGAGCAGTGATGTTTTGGGGCTGTTGCTGGGCAACACGGACTTTCAATTCCCTCCAAAGATTTTCTATGGGGTTGAGATCTGGAGACTGGCTAGGCCACTCCAGGACCTTGAAATGCTTCTTACGAAGCCACTCCTTCGTTGCCCGGGCGGTGTGTTTGGGATCATTGTCATGCTGAAAGACCCAGCCACGTTTCATCTTTAATGCCCTTGCTGATGGAAGGAGGTTTTCACTCAAAATCTCATGATTCATGGCCCCATTCATTCTTTCCTTGACACGGATCAGTCGTCCTGGTCCCTTTGCAGAAAAACAGCCCCAAAGCATGTTTCCACCCCCATACTTCACAGTAGGTATGGTGTTCTTTGGATGCAACTCAGCATTCTTTGTCCTCCAAACACGACGAGTTGAGTGTTTACCAAAAAGTTATATTTTGGTTTCATCTGACCATATGCCATTTCCCAATCTTTTTCTGGATCATCCAAATGCTCTCTAGCAAACTTCAGACAGGCCTGGACATGTACTGGCTTAAGCAGGGGGACACGTCTAGCACTGCAGGATTTGAGTCCCTGGCGGCGTAGTGTGTTACTGATGGTAGGCTTTGTTACTTTGGTCCCAGCTCTCTGCAGGTCATTCCCTAGGTCCCCCCGTGTGGTTCTGGGATTTTTGCTCATCGTTCTTGTGATCATTTTGAACCCACGGTGTGAGATCTTGCGTGGAGCCCCAGATCGAGGGAGATTATCAGTGGTCTTGTATGTCTTCCATTTCCTAATAATTGCTCCCACAGTTGATTTCTTCAAACCAAGCTGCGTACCTATTGCAGATTCAGTCTTCCCAGCCTGGTGCAGGTCTACAATTTTGTTTCTGGTGTCCTTTGACAGCTCTTTGGTCTTGGCCATAGTGGAGTTTGGAGTGTGACTGTTTGAGGTTGTGGACAGGTATCTTTTATACTGATAAGTTCAAACAGGTGCCATTAATACAGGTAACGAATGGAGGACAGAGGAGCCTCGTAAAGAAGAAATTACAGAATTACAGGATTTTCTTTTCTCATTTTGTCTGTCATAGTTGAAGTGTACCTATGATGAAAATTACAGGCCTCTCTCATCTTTTTAAGTGGGAGAATTGCACAATTGGTGGCTGACTAAATAATTTTTTTGCCCCACTGTATGTAGATACTATATGAAGTGACAGCTTCTCGGAGAAATGGAGGGAAAACTGTTTCAGTTTTCAATAAAAAAAATATTGATTATATGTGTACTGCAAAACACAACATTAGACCACATTTAGTAATTAGACTGCATTTGCTACATATCAAGCAAATGTTAGTAAAGGGGTCAGTCATATGTCAAACCCTACAGATGCTATACATTTACCAAGCCTTGTCCCAGATCTTTATGTACATTAGAAAACTCCTCTGATTGTATGGTGTAAGAGTCTTTTTTAGTGGTTTGCTAAAGCATATACAGGTATCAAATTGACCATCTATATAGAAAATATTTTAAAGTAATAACTTGGTCATCGCCAGCTTGTGTGATCAAACTGCATCGTAAAGTCATGTATGAAGTCAAGATATTCTACATTCTTCCCTGCATAAGCCTCTGTCACCATCTTCTGGTGGTGGTGGCTCTCCACATTACATATTGTGATCTGCCCAGCTTCATATGTGAGGGCAGTTAGTTGTAGCCATTGTTAGAGGACTACTGGTCAAAAGTTTTACAACACCTACTCATTCAAGGGTTTTTTCTTTATTAATACGATTTTCTACATTGTAGAATAATAGTGAGACATAAACTATGAAATAACACATATGGAATCATGTAGTAACCAAAAAAGTGTTTAACAAATCAAAATATATCTGAGATTCTTCAAATACCCACCCTTTGCCTTGATGACAGCTTTGCACACTCTTGGCATTCTCTCAACCAGCTTCACCTGGAATGCTTTTCCAACAGGTCCTCTGATACAGCCTGGAGGTGTGTTTGGTCATTGTCCTGTTGAAAAACAAATGAGAAACAAATCGTCCCACTAAGCCCAAACCAGATGGGATGGCGTATTGCTGCAGAATGATGTAGTAGCCATGCTGGTTAAGTGTGCCTTGAGTTCTAAATAAATCACAGACAGTGTCACCAGCAAAGCGCACCCACACCATAACACCTCCTCCTCCGTGATTTAAGGTGGGAAATACACATGATGAGATCATCCGTTCACCCACAACATGGCGGTTGGAACCAAAAATCTCCAATTTGGACTCCAGACCAAAGAACAAATTTCCACCGGTCTAATGTCCATTGCTCGTGTTTCTTGGCCCAAGCAAGTTATATTTTTTTTATTGGTGTTCTTTAGTAGTGTTTTCTTTGCCTGATTCACACAGTCTCCTCTGCACAGTTGATGTTGAGATGTGTCTGTTACTTGAACTCTGTGAAGCATTTATTTGAGCTGCAATTTCCGAGGCTGGTAACTCTAATGAACTTATCCTCTGCAATAGAGGTAACTCTGGGTCTTCCATTCCTGTGGCGGTCCTCATGAGAGCCAGTTTTGTCATAGTGCTTGATGGTTTTTGCGACTGCCCTTGAAGAAACGTTGAAAGTTCTTTAACTTTTCCGTATTGACATACCTTCATATCTTAAAGTAATGATGGACTATCGTTTCTCTTTGCTTATTTAAGCTGTTCTTGACATAATATGGACTTGGTATTTTACCACATAGGGCTATCTTCTGTATACCCCCCCCCCCCTACCTTGTTACAACACAACTGATTGGCTCAAATGCATTAAGGAAAGAAATTCCACAAATTAACTTTTAACAAGGCACACCTGTTCATTGAAATGCATTCCAGGTGATAACCTCATGAAGCTGGTTGAGAGAATGCCAAGAGTGTGCAAAGCTGTCATCAAGGCAAGGGGTGGTAACTTTGAAGAATCTCAAATCTAAAATATATTTAGATTTGTTTAATATAACTGGATTGAGTAGGTGTGTCCAAACTTTTGACTAGTGCTGTAGATATCAAGTCATCAATGAAAGAATCAATATTGAAATGTTTACATTGTCTTAAACAAATCAATTTTGTGGTGCTTTAGGAATGCTCCCTGAAGGATTAACACCTGGTAACATAATAACTAACAGAATGACATCATAGGTCCCTGATCTGTACTAGCAAGAAATTCATAATTATACATGACATTCTCTTTATGGTGATATATCCTGAATAGGTACACAAAGGTAAAAAAAAATGCAATATTCTCCTTCGTATGTTTGGCTATTATTCTACTGAGCCCTGCCCCCGAACAAGATCATTGTTTGACCACAGATAATCACAAGTCACAATCACAAGTTTGCCACACAGTACAGCACTGTATAGTACAGTATAGTTTGGCACAGTACACTACTGTGCAGTATAATTTGGTACAGTACAGTTTTTCAGAGTCAGTATAGTACAGTAGAGTTCAGTACAGTAGGCTACAGTACAGCATGGTTTAGTACAGTACAGTGAACTACAGTACAGTAGAATACAGTAAAATGATACTGTTCTCTACAATAGTGTGTGCTACTGTACTAAACTCTACTGTACAAAACTGTATTGTACTGACTTATAAACTCAGCAAAAAATGAAACGTCCTCTCACTGTCAACTGCGTTTATTTTCAGCAAACTTAACATGTGAAAATATTTGTATGAACATAAGATTCAACAACTGAGACATAAACTGAACAAGTTCCACAGACATGTGACTAACAGAAATTGAATAATGCGTCCCTGAACAAAGGGGGGTCAAAATCAAAAGTAACAGTCAGTCTCTGGTGTGGCCACCAGCTGCATTAAGTACTGCAGTGCATCTCCTCCTCATGGACTGTACCAGATTTGTCGGTTCTTGCTGTGAGATGTTACCCCACTCTTCCACCAAGGCACCTGCAAGTTCCCAGACATATCTGGGGGGAATGGCCCTAGCCCTCACCATCCGATCCAATAGGTCCCAGACGTGCTCAATTGGATTGAGATCCAAGCTCTTTGCTGGCTATGGCAGAACACTGACAGTCCTGTCTTGCAGGAAATCACGCAGGGAACAAGCAGTATGGCTGGTGGCATTATCATGCTGGAGGGTCATGTCAGGATGAGCCTGCAGGAAGGGTACCACCTGAGGGAGGAGGATGTCTTCCTTGTAACGCACAGCATTGAGATTGCCTGCAATGACAACAAGCTCAGCCCGATGATGCTGTGATACATCGCCTCAGACCATAACGTACCCTGCACCTCCATATCGATCCCGCTCCAGAGTACAGGCCTCGGTGTAACGCTCATTCCTTCGGCGATAAACGCGAATCACCCCTGGTGAGACAAAACTATGACACGTCAGTGAAGAGGACTTTTTGCCAGTCCTGTCTGGTCCAGCGACAGTGAGTTTGTGCCCATGGGCGACGGTGTTACCGGTGATGTCTGGTGAGGACCTGCCTTACAACAGGCCTACAAGCCCTCAGTCCAGCCTCTCTCAGCCCATTGCAGACAGTCTGAGCACTGATGGAGGGATTGTGCGTTCCTGGTGTAACTCGGGCAGTTGTTGTTGCCATCCTGTACCTGTCCCGCAGGTGTGATGTTCGGATGTACCGATCCTGTGCAGGTGTTGTTACATGTGGTCTGCCACTGCGAGAACGATCAGCTGTCCGTCCTGTCTCCCTGTAGTGCTGTCTTAGGCATCTCACAGTACGGACATTGCAATTTATTGCCTTGACCACATCTGCAGTCCTCATGCCTCCTTGCAGCATGCCTAAGGCACGTTCACACAGATGAGCAGTGACCCTGGACGTCTTTATTTTGGTGTTTTTCAGAGTCAGTAGAAAGGCTTCTTTAGTGTCCTAAGTTTTCATAACCGTGACCTTAATTTCTCTACCGTCTGTAAGTTGTTAGTGTCTTAATGACCGTTCCATATGTGCATGTTCATTAATTGTTTATGGTTCATTGAACAAGCATGGGAAACAGTGTTTAAACCCTTTACAATGAAGATCTGTGAAGTTATTTGGATTTTTATGAATTATCTTTGAAAGACAGGGTCCTGAAAAAGGCACGGTTGTTTTTTTGCTGAGTTTACTTTTGTGAACTTCTATGTAGTCCAAACTTGGGAAAAACAGACTCGGACATGCGGTAACGCAGACACATTTCTAAAAAAATGCTTTTGAGGTATGTTTGCTCCCATTTGGTGTGTGTGGCGACGTGTAGCCTGATTAATATGGGTGTGGTCATTAGAAATTGCAAAACGTGTTCAGCACGCCATACACAATCGCCCTATGGTCGTTCAGTACAGTACCGTTTCCATTGAATTAAACTCTCTACACTATTCAGTAGTACTGAACTCCCACCTGATCTACACAGAATTCGCCCATCAAGACTATTTCTTTTTAGTAAAAGTCTAAAAGCATTTGGTTTTAAATATACACAGTGGCAAGAAAAAGTATGTGAACCCTTTGGAATGAACTGAAATTCATAAAATTGTCATAAAATTTGATCTGATCGTCATCTTAGTCACAACAATAGAAAAACACAGTCTGCTTAAACTAATAACACACAAATTATTGTATTTCTCTTGTCTATATTGAATACATAATTTAAACATATGTTGGAAAAAGTAGGCTAATGACTTTTCCAAAAGCTAATTGGAGTCAGGAGTCAGCTAACCTGGAGTCCAATCAATGAGACAAGATTGGTGATGTTGGTTAGAGCTGCCCTGCCCTATAAAAAACACTCACAAAATTTGAGTTTGCTATTGACAAGAAGCATTGCCTGATGTGAACCATGCCTCGAACAAAAGAGATCTCAGAAGACCTAAGATTGAGAATTGTTGACTTGCATAAAGCTGTAAAGGGTTACAAAAGTATATCTAAAAGCCTTGATGTTCATCAGTCCACAGTAAGACAAATTGTCTATAAATGGAGAAAGTTCAGCACTATTGCTACTCTCCCTAGGAGTGGCCATCCTGCAAAAAAACTAAGAACACAGTGCAGAATGCTCAATGAGGTTAAGAAGAATCCTAGAGTGTTAGCGAAAGACTTACAGAAATCTCTGGAAGATGCTAACATCTCTGTTGACGAGTCTAAGATACGTAAAACACTAAACAGGAATGGTGTTCATGGGAGGTCACCACGGAAGAAGCCACTGCTGTCCAAAAAAACCATTGCTGTACATCTGAAGTTCGCAAAAGAGCACCTGGGTGTTCCACAGTTCTACTGGCAAAATATTCTGTGGACAGATTAAACTAAAGTTGAGTTGTTTGGAAGGAACACACAACACTATGTGTGGAGAAAAAAAAGGCACAGCACACCAATATCAAAACCTCATACCAACTGTAAACTATGGTGGAGGGAGCTTGCTTTCATCGCCGGAAACATGTATTCCCAAGTTTATCAAGACATTTTGCAGGAGAATGTATGGCTATCTGTCTGCCAATTGAAGCTCAACATAAGTTGGGTGATGCAACAGGACAACACACCAAACACAGAAGTAAATCAACAACAGAATGGCTTCCGGAGTGGCCCAGTCACAGTCCTGACCTCAACCTGATTTAAAATGCTGTGGCATGACCTCGAGTGATTTACACCAGACATACCAAGAATATTGCTGAACTGAAACATTTTGGTAAAGAGGAATGGTCCAAAATTCCTCCTGATCGTTGTGAAGGTCTGATCCGCAACTACAGAAAACGTTTGGTTGAGTTTATTGCTGCCAAAGGAGAGTCAACCAGTTATTAAATCCAAGGGTTCACATACTTTTCCCACCCTGCACTGTGAATGTTTACACGGTGTGTTCAATAAAGACATGAAAACGTATAATTGTTTGTGTGTTGTTAGTTTTAAGCAGACTGTATTTTCCAATTGACTCAAATCAAATTTGATGTCCAATTTATGCAGAAATCCAGTTAATTCCAAAGGGTTCACATACTTTTTCTTGCCACTGAGTATCAAAAGTAAATGTAATTGCTAAAATATACCTGAGTATTAAAAGTAAAAGTAAAAATAATTTCAAATTCCTTATATTAAGCAAACCAGACGGACACATTTTCTTATTTTTTTACGGATAGCCAGGGGCACACTCCAACATTCAGATGTAATATTGTGTTTAGTGAGTCTGCCAGATCAGAGGCAATAGGGATGACCAGGGATGTTCTCTTGATAAGTGCATGAATTTGACCATTTTCCTTTCCTGCTAGCCATTCAAAATGTAATGAGTACTTTTGGGTGTCAGGGAAAATGTATGGAGTAAAAAGTGCATTATTTTCTTTAGGAATGTAGTGAAGTAAAAATTGTAAAAAATAAATAAATAAATAGTAAAGTAAAGTAAAGTACAGATACCCCAAAAAACTATATAAGTAGTACTTTTAACTACACCACTTCCTTCAGGAACAGGTTTGGATGACTAACGATTGGAGTCAGAGGGATGTTGGTCACTTCTCGAAGGAATGGAGAGAAGAGAGAGAGAAACCCACATGAATACATATATATATATAAAATACTTTTTGGAAGCAAGCCTATATCCTGCTTGAGATGCATGCTTAGTCCCCTCCTGTACTCCTTGTTCACCCACGACAGCGTGGCCAAGCACGACTCCAACACCATCATTAAGTTTGCTAATGACACAACAGTGGTAGGCCTGATCACTGACAACGATGACAGCCTATAGGGAGGAGGTCAGAGTCCTGGCAGTGTGGTGCCAGGACAACAACTTCTCCCCCAAAGGTTTTACAGCTACACCACCGAGAGCATCCTGACCGGTTGCATCACCGCCTCGGTATGGCAACTGCTCGGCATCTGACCTTAAGGCGCTACAGAGGGTAGTGCGTACGGCCCAGTACATCACTGGGGCCAAGCTTTTTTTAAATGGAATTTAACTAGGCAAGTCAGTTAAGAACAAATTCTTACATAAAATGACAGCTTACCCCGGCCGAACCCTCCCCTAACCCGGACGACGCTGGGCCAATTTAGTTTATTTTGTAAATATTTTCTTAACTCTATTTATTGAACCCCATTGTTGGTTAAGGGATAATAAGTAAACATTTCACTTTACACCTGTTGTATTCGGCGCATGTTACAAATAACATTTGATTTGAATTGAGATTAATTTTGGTTTAATGGAAAGCGGTATATGATATGATAGAGTACGCAGTGAAAGCCTTTGGAGAGGCAGGAAGGGCTAGTTTTGAATAACCCTTCTACGTTTGCACTACTCCCACTTACATCCAAAGACTACATCAATCAAGAGGTTACGTTCCAAATGGTTCAATATTCCCTACATATTAAACTACTTCAGACCAGCAACCTATAGACCGTGGTCAAAAATAGGGTAGAAACACCGTAAGGCTCATTGGTAATGTTTCCCTTGTTGCACGGATGGATAACGTTGTCTGAGCAGTAGACTCGTTGTCTCATCTGCTTGGGGTTTCCCCCCAAACTAAAATTGGTTGGTCAATCTCACAGGAACCTGTGAACCATTAGCTAGCTATTCAATGGAAAGAACGACAACAATATGAGCTTGTCATGCGGCCCTGCATGGTGAGTAAAATTCAATAACTAACAACAAGTGAGTGTTCTCCAGTCCAAAGTTTTAGATAGCTAACGTTAGCTAGCTAACAACTGTCCTTAAGTTAATGTTACCATTACAACGCCGCAGCACAACATTGATTTAACATTTTAATCTAATCTGTGCGATAGTTTTCTAGCTAGCTGCCATTAGTTTAGCTATAGCTGCAAATTAATCTAACATTACCGTTAGCTTTAGGTGACCTGGTGGTAGGGTAGCTAGCTAGCTACAGTAGATGATACAACATTAGCTATATTTTAACATTAATGTTAGTTAGCATTTACAACCATTTAGCTAGTAGCTAGTTCAATCCTGTGACAATTAGATGTAATAAGATAGATAATTACCCAATATACAGTTAACGTTAGCTGGCAAACCAACAGTCAAATCATTTTGAGCCTTGCTAGTCTGCGCGAGCTAGGTATAATTCATGTTTTGCTTGCTGTGATCCATGTAACGTTAGTCTCTCGCACTAGCTTTGATCATGGCTGTCTCGCTTGAGAATCCTGTTTGAGAACACATTGACTTCTCCAAAGTGTTAATCATTGTTATGAGAAGCAATGTGGATGGATGATTCAGTGATTTAATTACACATTGCCAACTCATCTCTTCAGATTTATCATCTTCTACACAGTAGAGGTGGCCACTTGTTTTATGATTTGCCGAATTGACACCTGCGCTTTAATCTTATGGGAACCTGGGACGGTAGAGTCCCACCTGGCCAACATCCAGTGAAATTGCAGAGCGTGAAATTCAAAAATACTCCATTCAAATATTTAACATTCTTAAAAATGTGTTATACATCAAAATAACGCTTAACCTCTTGTTAATCAAGCCGCTGTGTCAGATTTCAAAAAAGCATACCATGCGATTATCTGAGCACTGCGCCCAGCACACAAAACATTTCATACAGTTACCAGCCAAGTAGATTAGTCAACAAAAGTCAGAAATAGCAGTAAAATGAATCACTTACAGTGCCTTGCGAAAGTATTCGGCCCCCTTGAACTTTGCGACCTTTTGCCACATTTCAGGCTTCAAACATAAAGATATAAAACTGTATTTTTTTGTGAAGAATCAACAACAAGTGGGACACAATCATGAAGTGGAACGACATTTATTGGATATTTCAAACTTTTTTAACAAATCAAAAACTGAAAAATTGGGCGTGCAAAATTATTCAGCCCCTTTACTTTCAGTGCAGCAAACTCTCTCCAGAAGTTCAGTGAGGATCTCTGAATGATCCAATGTTGACCTAAATGACTAATGATGATAAATACAATCCACCTGTGTGTAATCAAGTCTCCGTATAAATGCACCTGCACTGTGATAGTCTCAGAGGTCCGTTAAAAGCGCAGAGAGCATCATGAAGAACAAGGAACACACCAGGCAGGTCCGAGATACTGTTGTGAAGAAGTTTAAAGCCGGATTTGGATACAAAAAGATTTCCCAAGCTTTAAACATCCCAAGGAGCACTGTGCAAGCGATAATATTGAAATGGAAGGAGTATCAGACCACTGCAAATCTACCAAGACCTGGCCGTCCCTCTAAACTTTCAGCTCATACAAGGAGAAGACTGATCAGAGATGCAGCCAAGAGGCCCATGATCACTCTGGATGAACTGCAGAGATCTACAGCTGAGGTGGGAGACTCTGTCCATAGGACAACAATCAGTAGTATATTGCACAAATCTGGCCTTTATGGAAGAGTGGCAAGAAGAAAGCCATTTCTTAAAGATATCCATAAAAAGTGTTGTTTAAAGTTTGCCACAAGCCACCTGGGAGACACACCAAACATGTGGAAGAAGGTGCTCTGGTCAGATGAAACCAATATTGAACTTTTTGGCAACAATGCAAAACATAACGTTTGGCGTAAAAGCAACACAGCTGAACACACTATCCACACTGTCAAACATGGTGGTGGCAGCATCATGGTTTGGGCCTGCTTTTCTTCAGCAGGGACAGGGAAGATGGTTAAAATTTGGTGGCGCTACAAAGTATTAACTTAAGGGGGCTGAATAATTTTGCATGCCCAATTTTTCAGTTTTTGATTTGTTAAAAAAGTTTGAAATATCCAATAAATGTCGTTCCACTTCATGATTGTGTCCCACTTGTTGTTGATTCTTCACAAAAAAATACAGTTTTATATCTTTATGTTTGAAGCCTGAAATGTGGCAAAAGGTTGCAAAGTTCAAGGGGGCCGAATACTTTCGCAAGGCACTGTACCTTTGATGATCTTGTTATGGTTGCACTCACAAGACTCCCTGTTACACAATAAATGTTTGTTTTGTTCGATAAAGTCCGTCTTTATATCCAAAAATCTCTGTTTTGTTGGCGCGTTTTGTTCAGTAATCCAATGGCTCAAAGGCAGTCACAACAGACATACGAAAAATCCAAATAGTATCCATAAAGTTCATAGAAACATGTCAAACGATGTTTATAATCAATCCTCATGTTGTTTTTGGCCTAAATAATCGATAATATTTCAACCGGACAATAGCGTCGTCAATATAAAAGAAAAACAAGAAAGGCGCGCAGCAAACGGGCCTGGTGACTTCCCAGGGTCCACTCACTCAAAGTGGTCTTACTCCCTCATTTATCCGACTACAAGCCTGAAACAATTTCTAAAGACTGTTGACATCTAGTGGAAGCCATAGGAAGTGCAATTTGAGTCCTAAGTCATGGGATACTGTATAGGCAGTCAATGGAAAACTACAAACAAAAAAATCCCACTTCCTGGATGGGTTTTTCGAAGGTTTTCGCCTGCCATATAAGTTCTGTTATACTCACATACATTACTTTAACAGTTATGGAAACTTTAGATTGATTACTATCCAAATCAACCAATTATATACATATCCTAGCTTCTGGGCCTGAGAAACAGGCAGTTTACTTAGGGCACGCTTTTCATCCGGAGGTGAAAATAGTGGCCCCTTACCCTAGTGAGGTTAAAAACATTTTTTTAAGTCGATAGGCTTTCTACATATTTTCTGATGATGTGAAATGTGCCCCCTGCAGGTGAGGAATGATTATGCATTGAGAGAAGGTAGCTTTTCAAGCATTGTGACACTCGTCCCAATTTCGATGTCTACACGATGTACGGCCGACTCTGATGCTGAGCGGCCATGTGACGGTGCATTGTGCACATATTTCGACCTACTACACTAACAGCCGCCCTCCCACCGACGTTCTAAATGGAACACGATCTACTAATGATATACCGCTATCCAGTCCGACATCGGCAAGATGTATGTGTTCTGTTTGGGTAGCTAGCTAGCTGAACAATGAACCGCAATAATCTCATCTCATACTACTAACGTTACCAATACAAAACTGATTGTCATAGCTGTAGTATGAATCTTCAGGTAGCTAAAGTTAACCAACTATGTTCAATGTTTGTTAGCTAACATTAGGCTATAACTAGCCATGCAAATGGATTCTGATTCTAATAATATTACTAGCAAGATAATGTTTTCTAGCTAGCGAACAGTACACTTTAACCTGTTGGTGTTAGGGGGCAGTATTTTCATTTTTGGAAAAAAAACATTCCCGTTTTAAACAGGATATTTTGTCAGGAAAAGATGCTAGAATATGCATATAATTGACAGCTTTGGATAGAAAACACTAACGTTTCCAAAACTGTAAAGATATTGTCTGTGAGTATAACAGAACTGATGTTGCAGGCGAAAGCCTGAGAAAAATCCAATCCGGAAGTGCCCCAGGTTTCGAAAGCGCTGCGTTCCAATGACTCCCTATATGGCTGTGAATGTACCATCAACGAGCTTACGCTTTCTACGCATTCCCCAAGGTGTCTACAGCATTGTGACGTAGTTTTACGCATTTCTGTTGAAGAATAGCCGTATGGGGGCACATTGCGTAAGTGGTCACATGGTGGCTCCGAGAGAGATTGTTGCGTAAAGTGCAGAGGTAGCCATTACTCCAATCGGTCCTAGAGAAAAAGGAATTGTCCCGACGGATATATTATCGAATAGATATTAGATAAAACACCTTGAGGATGGATTCTAAACAACGTTTGCCATGTTTCTGTCGATATTATGGAGCTAATTTGGAAAAAAAATTGCCGTTGTGGTGACCGCAATTTCCGGGGGATTTCTCAGCCAAACGTGAAGAACAAACGGAGCTGTTTCGCTTACAAAAATAATATTTTGGGAAAAAATGAACTTTTGCTATCTACCTGGGAGTCTCGTGAGTGAAAACTTCCGACGTTCATCAAAGGTAAACGATTTAATTTGATTGCTTTTCTGATTTCCGTGACACGGTTGCTTGCATCTAGCAAGGCATAATGCTATGCTAGGTTATTATAAACTTACACAAATGCTTGTCTAGCGTTGGCTGTAAAGCATATTTTGAAAATCTGAGATGACAGGGTGATTAACAAAAGGCTAAGCTGTGTTCCAATATATTTAACTTGTGATTTTCATGAATAGGAATATTTTCTAGGAAGATTTATGTCCGTTGCGTTATGCTAATTAGTGTAAGATGATGAAAACGGTCCCGTTCACGGGATGGGGTGTCACTAGAGGTTAACTTGCAATGAAAAAGGACTTTGACAAAATTAGAAACATATAATATCAGAAAATGTAGATAGACTCTTATCTGTATACATGTGTATACACGTGTACATGTATACATGTATGAACGCTTCAGGGCAGACTGGAACCATTTAATTGCATTTTGTTTGTAGCTACATCTTGTTCTGCCAGCGTTGTGTCAAGTCACTCCGGTTCACATTGACCATGGCGTGTGCAGAAAGTAACTGATCTGTCTATAGTGCCTGCTAAATTCAGGGCATCAATGTTGTTGAGAAAAGTAGCAAAACGTTTGTAGTTCTTGATGGCTAACTTTATATCTTTCAAAAAAGACATGTTAGAAAGGATTGTCAACACATACTGAGTAGCTCACGTTATAGACAGAAGCATTCTGCATGGCAAACCAATCCAAACTAATCTCCCAGCGTGTCCAGCCCATCCATTATCTCAGCCAATCATGGCTAGCGGAAAGGTTCCTGAGTTTTTCCGTGGCTAAACCAACTAGGCTTTTAATTTAACCATTTTATTCATATTTACAGATGGAATATAAGTTTGTTATTAAAGCACATGAAAAATAACATGTTCCAGAAGGTATTTCTGCCAAAAAATATATTTTGATTTTAAACAATTACGACGTTCAAATACATCTCCTGTGATTTAGTGATTTGCGACATACACCTTTCCTGAAAGGGGTCATATTTTGAAGAATGGCTGCCACTCCCCTCAGGGTCCAAATCTGGCGTGGCTCTATATCTAGAACGTTTTGGGTGGGTCAGTAGCCTAGCGGTTAAAAGCATTGGGCCAGAAGGGTGCTGGTTTGAATCCCAGAGCAGACAAGGTGAAAAGTCGATGAGCCCTTGAGCAAGGTACTTAACCCTATTTGCTCTGGATAAGAGTGTATACTAAAATGTTCAGATTTTACATTAATTTATATTTGTGCCAAATTTGGTGCTTTTATCACAAAATGCACAATTGTTCCACATTTTTCAGTTTAGAAGCTTGATGAGAAGAGTCAGGGCCATGCATATGGGTGGCATATGCTTGAACCAAAAAAATGGCACCACGAAAATCAAATGTCCTGGTCGCAGACCAGTTGAGAAATTACAAAAAAGGGGAAAGCAGCATCTTACAGTAAAGTACTTATCAAAATTATTTTGAAATGGAATAAATGATGCACTTATTGAAACACAATTCCAGTCAAAAAAGAAGATTGATTGTAAGAAATGCTGTAGCCTACCATTAGGCTACTATATCCAACCCAACTCCAAATGTTGCCTGTTATTATAGCCATAAAGGTGATGCATTTTCAAAACTCAAGATAGGCTACAGAAATAAACGTATTTTTACACATGCATTTGGAGTTGAAAGTCATTCATGTTAGTAGCCAATATGAATTAGGTATAGGCCTACATCATGTCGTATCTCTGGAATCCGGAGCAAACTAAATCATACAACCATACACCCTATACTTGTAGCAGAGGTTGCAGGATCGGGTGGAAAGCATGTTCTGTCTGCACGGCGCCATCAGGTTGGAGGGCAGCCTGCGCGCCGAGTGCTCGTTGCTCACAAATTTATCATAATACATTCGCCAGAATGAATATTATCCATAATGTTGAAGACAGTGCGATGTTAAAGCTGTTTATCTTTAGACACGTAGCCAGCAGCCACCCAAAGGCCTATCTGAGATATGAAAATGATCAATGAAATCGTCAGGTAGCCTATTGTTTTGGCAATCATGAGTCAGTAGTCGATTGATAAAATGTATTTTAGTAGATGGATGATAAACGTAGGCCTAATCTGTTTTTGACAGGCAAAACTGGAGGGCAGGAAACAAGTTATTTCTGATCACTGATCTGGATAAACACTCCAGCCTTTGCGCGCCAATGCTGATAACTGGACATTGACATTGACCAGATATCAAGACGCGCGGTGCGACTTGTGGTTCTAAAGCGTAGATTAGAATGCAGTGGCGATTTTAGGCACTTTAGAGACCGGAAGGGTAAGGGGCCTGTGCGCTGCACAGATAGAGCCCAATCTGTGAATGTACCAGAGAATATTCAATATTTTAACATTTGTTTTATATAATGACGCCGGGAGACCTGTTATTTACGTCTGGTTTGAGTCAGTTAGGAAGGCGTTAGGCAAAATATGACCAAAATTTCATATTTTGTGTCTAAAAAAAATACGTCTTAAAATGGTCATATTTTGGTCATATGATGTCGTGACCAGAATGTCGTGTGCCCGTTGGGTTATAAGGACCGTCATTGGAACATCCTTTCCCCTGCATAGGGCTTCCATCAAATATGTTGTTGGAGAGGAGGCCATTCCCCAAACTCTTTCAATAAATTTGATATTGAAATTTAGTCTCTGTTGTTCATTTAGATTCAAATAACCAACTCAATCACCCAGCTTTGATTATTTCAATTAGCTGTGTAGTGCTAGGGCAAAAAAACAAAACCTGAACCCAGGGGTGCCCTGGGACCGAGTTGGGGAAACCCTAATGAACAAACCCCTAATGAACAATAGCCATAATTAATGTAGGCCTAATAAATAACTGTATTTGTAAATTGCAAATGTGAAGACACAAAGATCCATATGGGAAAGCTGCATTTGGTTGATTAAAGCTACCTGGGACTGGTAACAAAAAATATGGTATAGGCCCCGCCACTGTTTTGGTATATGGGGATTGGGCTGGGAAAATGTATCCTCTCAAATTCATAGACAGCGCACTAGATGCAAGGACTGACAGTGTATGAGAGCCACATGATAGTTTTGATCAGAAGCTATGCATTGTTTGTTGAATTGTTACTTGCTCACAATTAAGTTATAAAAACGTATATTGTGTGTTATTATAGGGTAGGAGGAGGACAGAGCTCACGAGTGAAGTATAAATTGTTGAAGAATAAATGGGTAGGCCTATATATACCGCATAAATAATGGCCATTGAACAGATTTTGAACTGTTAGTCCCTCTGACTAGAAGTTCTATGTTCATTAAAAGATGTTGAAGCTATGTGTTCCAGAAGAACATTTTTGTTCCAGGTAAGGGGAAGGACATTTTTTTTTACTTGGACTATACTACATATTGGCTAAAATGTAAGCTGTAGCTTGTCTATGACGACTTCACCAACAGGAATATAGATTCCAAGGAGTATTTGAAGGCAGAATACTGTAATACTGTGAAGTGCTGGAGACTGTACAGTACACATGCCTTATCCTCACAATAAATGTTTCAAATTTGACCACATGGTGGCACTATATACACAAATGCGGTAATCTCCATTCACAATGAGTATAATTCTATTCCATGCTATTGTAGCCTGTCTTTTGAACAAGAGGCCCGGGTTTTATGGCACATGTGGGCCAAGTGCGCACGCACGCACACACACACACACACACACACACACACACACACACACACACACACACACACACACAGTTTCATAGTAATCGGATCAATCGGCAGAATTATAACCTCGGGTAGGTCTAGTATGCGCAATTCCACTATTCTTGCATGATATCAGGATTTGGGTGTCACTAGTCAAGATGATCAATTCCTATTGGTTATCAGCCAATACAATCTAAGCATTTATAGGCCAATGAACAGTTAAATGATACATTTTGAAATAAATATATTTATTTGATGGTGACTCAACATACAACATTTATGTTCCAAAATTTGAAACAGTAGCATTTAGACCAATGCATAGCCAGACCTCTGGTATTTGGATAGATTAAACACACATTCAATGAACGTGAAAGATTAGTTTATTTGAAACCATGGTTAGTCAATAGGCCTACAGGTTAATCAAAAAACCTGCATGAATTAAAATAATATGCCTGCAATTTGGCAAGAGGACACATGCACCTCAAATATTACTTTTAAACAGTAGGCTACAATATGTTTTAGCTAATCAAACCATTGGCCTCTTTCCCCATTCTGATAACTTGATCAAATTTATCCCAGCCATGTTTGAAAAACATTGGATCATAGGCCTACAAACAGGAGATAAAGATTGTTTGTGCAACCCAAAATAGATGAGGCAATATTGATTCAAAAATAACATTTTATTGAAATAAACGAAGATGTTGGATACCACACATTCCACATTCAATGAACTTATAACGATTCCAAATGCCTCGAGTTGAAAATCGAGAGGAAAACTTCAATAATAATTTATTAAACTGTTTTACCGGGCATATAAAAGTGTATAGGCCTACACTAGAAAACGGAATATACATAACATTTACAACAAACACCTACAGGCCTAATAGCCTACCTGTAACAAAGAAGCATGATACATTTTCTTTGAAATTGACTCAATTATTTGGGGAAGAACAGGTCTATCTCCATAGGCCTACGTGTCACCCTCCGGACAGCAGAAGACATGAATGTCCACAATTCATGTCCAATGTTCCCACCTAACGGGACACTGTAAATGCATATTTGAATAGCATGAACATCTTAACACAATTCAGCAGATTGACATGTTTATTTAGCCAAAAAACGTATTTCGTTGATAAGCTCTAAAATTTCTTCGCACATGTCAAAACAACAAGCTGTCTGTTACACTAACTGGCTATTTTATTTTATGAATGACAGCTGAAAAACAGGCGTTCAAGCGCTCGAGTCCAACATTTCTACTCAAATGAGTGCGCAAGTGGCATTTCTGGTTGTATGGCAAAGGAGAACTGGGGGTAGCACGCTTGGGAAGTCGAGCCTCCGCCGGGGCTCAAAGGCTGGGTCATACCACCACAGGGGCATCCGTTATGTGGCATCACGACGGACGCATGTCGGTGGTAAGCACTGTAGGTGGCGTGGAACTGATGGTTGTGGTAGTAGGTTACAGGGGAGCTGGCGTATCCATTTGGGGACACTGAGTGCACTTGTCCGTTGATGGGCTGCGACTGGGGGTAGCTGTATGAGGTGGCCTGAGGTGAGTTTGGCTGGGAGAGGGTCCAGGGGTTACTGACAAAAGGCGCCTGTACATAGACTGGTTTCTGTTGCAGATAGAAGTGCTCCGGATAGTCCACGCAGGTGGTCCCCGCTATGTAAGGAACGGTGGCAGGTCTGTAGGGTCTCCTCACCCTTCTTCGGCGTCTGTAGTTCCCTTTCTCAAACATGTTCTCAAATGCAGGATCCAAAGTCCAGAAATTCCCTTTTCGGTCACCTCCGCCCTCCCTGGGTACTTTGAGAAAGCACTCGTTGAGACTGAGGTTGTGCCGAATGCTGTTCTGCCACCCCTTCTTATTTTTCTCGTAGTAGGGGAATTTTGAGATGATGAACTGATAAATTCCGCTCAGGGTCAACCTCTTTTCTCGGCTCTCCTTGATGGCCATGGCAATGAGGGCGACGTAAGAGTATGGGGGCTTCTCCGTTTGACCCACTCTGGCCTTGTCAGTCTCGTCCACACCCTCCGCTGCGCTGTCTGCGCTGTCTGCGGAGCCCTTGCTCTTGGCCATGCCGGAGGACGAGTCGGTTAGATCCAATATGTCCAATTGCTGCTCACCGTGAAAGTCCTCTTTGTCCATCTGATCATGTAGTTTAAATCTTCCTCGGTTTAGGAGCTGCAGTGTCCAACCACACGGGAAAAGTTTTTGACAATAGTGTTCACAGGTGAGACGCGCATTCCGCTACTGTTTTAAAACCCTCCCATGGGGATGTCTGCGCTGGCTGGGACACCCTTTCATATTGCCGCTTTTCCCACACTGTTGCTGGGTTCTTTAGGGTCAACACTTATTTGTTTAGGTTGAAAATGAGGTCGCAGACATGTTGTCTGTCTGTTTATCGATATTCGTGAAGTTTTACAGTACCATTATGCCCTTTGAAACGCATAGAACAAGGTGAACTATAGATTGTGTGAGTGCGTTCAACTGATGTGTCAAGCGATGTTTGTAAGCATGGACGAGTGATCTGACTTTGCTCTTACTGCAAGCTATTATATGAACTATTTGAACTGTAGACTACCAACCGACTACACCATCCAGGCCAGACAGCCTTACTGAAAATATTTCCACCCTCATTTTATAAATTATATTAATCCTTCTATAATGTCATTTATATAGGTCAACGACATGCATACGAATAGTCCATTAACATTTCACATCATACATTTCGTTTTCGCTTTTCAGGTTTTGTCACCAATTTAATTCGAAAGATAAGACATTTAAAAATACATGTTTTAAGCACAATTAAGACAAACTTTATAGCTATATAATATTATGTCAACACGAAATATGACAAGAATATTTTCAGTAAATGGATTGAATGACAGATTAGGCCTAATGGCCTGACACTGTAGTGTTGCAACATGGAAATTCCCTTTTTTCCACACAGTGCATTCTACAGTTCACCATGAATAGCACATACACATTTTGAAACACACACTGACTTATGCCCGCAGGCACGCAGGCAGACACACACACACACACACACACACACACACACACACACCTCTACCTGTATTATATTTCTTTATTGATTCATACAGACGTTTCTATTCCACCCAGACCGGTAAGTATAGGTTTTTTCTGGACTATTTCATGGCAGAACATTGTAAAACCATAGGTGACGTGATACCATATCTGCTCACATGCTGGGGGGAAAAGGAGAGTAGGGGGGCAGGTATAGGGTCACGGATCGAGGATGGGCCCGAAAACATGCCTGAACCACCTCTGACCTTTTCCCATTGGGGTGAACTAATCTGGCAGCGTGTGCCATGGTAAGGCCTCTGTTTACCAAATGGTCATTGACGATGGCCCGGACTTCATTAGACACAACAGTCCACTGCCGTCTGTCTCCCTCTCTTTGATGTCCACCTCTTTGTGTTTGTATTTATTATGGATCCCCATTCAGCTACTCTTCCTGGGGTCCAGCAAAATTAAGGGAGTTATACATTTTAAATAACAGATTTCACAACATATTAAGTGTGTGCCCTCAAGCCTCTACTCTACTACCACTTATCTGTAACACAAAATCCATGAGTACGTGTGTGTGTGTGTGTGTGTGTGTGTATAGTGCGTATGTTATTGTGTGTTTGTATGCATGTGTCTATGTTTGTGTTGCTTCACAGTCCCCGCTGTTCCATGAGGTGTATTTTTATCTGATTTAAATCTAATTGTACTGCTGTACAGAGTTCCATGTGGTAATGGCTATATGTAGTACTATGTGCATCCCATAGTCTGTTCTGGACTTGGGGACTGGGAAGAGACCTCTGGTGCCATGTATTGTGGGGTATCCATGGGTGTCCGAGCTGTGTGCCAGTAGTTCAAACAGACAGCTCGGTGCATTCAACCTCTCACAAATACAAGTAGTGACGGGGCCCATGCCCACCTCTCTGACGGGTCCCTTGTCTACGAGCTCTTTGGTTTCTTCCTCTCCCTGGTTCACACACACCCTTTTATATGGTGACCAATTGTGGTTACCACTATGTGAAATCAATTAGGAATAACGAGTAGTCCTTATGTATGGTTATCATGTATCATACATACATGTCATTTAAGGGTTTATACTTTACAAACACACATTTGATTTCTGTAGTTCTCAAAATCCATACATAGTAGACAAACCAGTTTAACATCTGTAGGTTTACCAAACGGTTAAGTGATCAACCATTAAGCACAGTTGGATTAAGTAATGGTCAAATGTATTTAAACAAATGAGAGGAGAATCATATGAAAAGTATTGTGAGCATTGCATTGTGAAAGGCAATTGCTTTATATGAAAGGTATTATTGTTTAGATGAAACACGGATTAGGTTTGGTGAAAAAAATGACTGTGTGATTGTGTATATCAATTGAAAATGTGCTTAAAGTTTTGAAAAAAACTGCCTTTTTGATGATTTGCTTTGAGTTTTGTACTAAGAGTTTCCACATAATTGTGAAAATAGCACCAAAGCGATAAAAATAACTATCATTCGAATAGGCCTTGATCTAAAATACCATCCAACTTAGGTTAGAAATGAAATTGTCATTGACAGTAATTCTTTAAATGTGAGGTTTGTGAATACATGCTTCTATAATAGGCTAATGCCCTTGGTGGTGGAGAGACACAGGGGGAGAAATGCTGAGTAATACAACATGGCCAGGCGTAGACACCATAGACACCGTAATCACTGCTACCCGTAGAAATAGAATGGCCAGAACAAACATTCCCATTCAAGTCGATGTCCCGTGATGGGTGGACCTTCAGCCATATTGAGTGTACCTACAGTCAAGTTGCTGTGGTGTGAAGAAGGGCTTACTCGTTCTAGTCATTTTATTTTTATGCCACCACCCACATACAGTGAGGCATGACCAGCGGACCTGTGGGAGACAGGTGATAATGATCACCTGCTCTCGGGAGACAGACTGTCTCCCCTGAGTGACTGATAGGGAAACAGACAGATCTCTGAGTGAACTAGCTCACTGTGTAAAGGCACCTGTGTGACGGTTGTTTTCAGCTCAAACTAGCTGACTCAAGGCATTGTAGCAGGATGACCATTTGAACAGTTGATACAGATGTAATAGCTAGTGGCACATTGATACATTTAACAACTTACCCAAACTGAAGAAAGTTTTACAGTATCTCAAAAATATGTAGGCTACCTCATAATTCTACTGGGTGACAGTAGATATTTGCTTAACAGAAGGAAGTGAAATTAGGTACAATTCTGTAAAATCACCCATGCCCTCAGACTGCAATCTCCACATTCTGACATTCTATCAGAGATAATGTTATTAAAGGGAGCTCAGAAAGTCTCCCCGTGCTAGACTTACTGACTGATGTCATGAGAGCAAAGCAAGGCGCCAGATAAAATACAATATCTCTACAGAACAACCATGCAGCAGCCCAAGCCATTTGAGACCAAACAAGAATGCAGCACAGGATAGTGCCAAAACCAAAAGAAAGACCAGGCGTAGTGCATGTAACATGATTTGGATGTACAAATACTCCTATACTCTTATATGTAAACAAAGAGTTGTGTAAAGGATATTTGTTGTGTGTTTACTAGGGCTATCTTTATTAATACTCTACATGGAACTGTCCCTCCAAATTGGTTGTTTTTCCATGATAATTCTGAGGAGATCTATTAATTACATTTCCACCGTAGGCAACGCCGTCTCCCATCCTAGATTCTCGGGCCAATTAAGCACCTTTCACAGCCCAGCTTGAAAGGATTATCAGATCAAACGTTTGTATTTGATCCTCTCCAGTTTGTTACATTTGAGGAGAGACAGTTCCAGTTGTAGAGAATGTACATTGTAACAATGTTGCTATAGTTCAGTAGTTGTGAAGGTCTTTGCCTGTGGGATTGTGGGAATTGCATCACATAGGATTAATAAAAGAAGAACACATTTCATTCTGGAGAAAACAATTCATACATAACTTTTCTGCTAAAAGTTTAATCCAAAACTAAAACAAACCATTTTTTTAAAATTAGCACTGCTGGTACATAGTCAGATCTGGGGCCATAGGTATCAAGCATCTCAGATTAGGTGAGATGATCTAGGATCAGTTTGACCTTTTAGATCATAATGAACAAGATCACATGGACAGGGGGGACCAGATTCTAGATCAACATTTCTACTCTAATACACTTTATGAATATGGGCTCAGGTGTTCACGGATTCTTAAGATGCATGGAATAGTTGTGAGACGGAGGGTGAATGCCTTTAAAGATGTAGGAATCTGAAGGGGTAAGGGATCACAAAGGTGCTTGGTACAGTAGCTACCTCTACCACCTGCATTGGCTATCTGTATGCTGGATGGCATTATGTACATTACATTATAACAAACGCACAAACTAGCACAGCAGTGCCATTTCTATTTGTAATATGATCCAGTGAGCATAAAAATATTTGCCATTCATTACAAAATATTTATGAATATGGTTTTAATTGGGGGGGATTTCATAACATGTTTACATTCTGACATAAAGAACATATGTTCAACATAATTTTAAAAAACTGTTTTCCAATCTCAAAAATAAGTGCCAAATAAAACAGCAGGGTGGACTGTAACAGGGTTGACAATATAATCTTAAATGTGCCATGAATCCCCTTTTGACAAGAGGAATAGAAGCTTTTTCTGTCAACACGGAGTGGCAATAAAATGCAAGTTTACATTTTTCTAAATTGTTAAAACACTTCTAGTCTAGGGGTAACAGGGTTGACATGTTTTATGCTAGATCTGCACAGTTTTTCATCACAAAACACCAGAAAATGGCAAAAAGAGTATAACCACTTCACCTGCTTTTACATTATGATTTGACTATTAGATGTTCAATGCTTCTTTAGATTTTTTTTAAGGAATAGTTCAGTTCACTAACAGGATTGACCTTAAAATGAGGGCCATGTCACGTATTAACAAGGTGGGTGGAATCAGGCGCAGAGAGCAGGTGCAGTGAGTCGAATGTTTATTCTCCGGAACCAAACACGGTCAACCCAAAATACAGGGTGAAATAATCCAACACAGGATTAAATGTATCGGAGCAAATAACACAATACGTATTCACGAAAACACATGAAACCAAAACAATCCCGCACGAAACAAGGGCGGGACAACCTACTACATATAAGGACGTCAATAAACTAAAATACACACAGGTGAAACTAATAAGACAAAACCAACAGACAAACGAAAAAGGGATCGATGGTGGCTAGTAGGACGGTGACGCCGACCGCCGAGCACCGCCCGAACAGGCAGGAGAGCCAACTTCGGCGGAAGTCGTGACAGTACCCCCCCCCCCCTGACGCGCGGCCCCCGCAGCGCGCCGCCACCGTCCTCGAGGACGACCCGGAGGACGAGGTGCTGGGCGATCCGGGTGGAGGCGGTGGAAATCTCTCAGGAGAGAAGGGTCCAAAATGTCCCTCACCGGAACCCAGCATCTCTCCTCCGGACCGTACCCCTCCCAGTCCACGAGGTACTGTAGGCCCCCCACCCGGCGTCTCAAATCCAGAATGCCCCGAACTGTGTACGCCGGGGACCCCTCGATGTCCAGGGGGGGCGGAGGGACCTCAGGCACCTCACCTTCTTGCAGGGGACCAGCCACCACCGGCCTGAGGAGAGACACATGAAACGAGGGGTTAATACGGTAATACCTAGGAAGTTGTAACCTGTAACACACCTCGTTTATTCTCCTCAGGACTTTGAACGGCCCCACACACTGCGGCCCCAGCTTCCGACAGGGCAGGCGGAGGGGCAGGTTCCGGGTCGAGAGCCAGACCCTGTCCCCCGGTGCAAATACGGGGGCCTCACTGCGGTGCTGGTCAGCGCTCCTCTTCTGCCGTTCGCCCGCTAACCGTAGTGAGTCCTGAACGGCTTTCCATGTGTCCTTGGAGCGCTGTACCCATTCCTCCACCGCAGGAGCCTCGGTCTGGCTCTGATGCCATGGGGCCAGGACCGGCTGGTAACCTAACACACACTCAAAAGGAGACAAGTTAGTTGAGGAGTGGCGTAGTGAGTTCTGAGCTAGTTCAGCCCAGGGAACATACCTTGCCCACTCACCAGGCCGGTCCCGGCAATAGGACCGCAGAAACCTGCCCACCTCTTGGTTTACGCGCTCCACCTGCCCATTACTCTCGGGGTGAAAACCTGAGGTTAAGCTGACCGAGACCCCCAGTCTCTCCATAAACGCCCTCCATACTCTGGACGTGAATTGGGGACCCCGATCAGAAACGATGTCCTCAGGCACCCCATAGTGCCGGAAGACATGGGTAAACAAGGCCTCAGCAGTCTGCAGGGCCGTAGGGAGACCGGGCAACGGGATGAGACGACAGGACTTAGAAAACCGATCCACAACGACCAGGATCGTAGTACTTCCCTGGGACGGGGGAAGGTCGGTAAGAAAGTCCACCGATAAGTGTGTCCACGGCCGTTGTGGAACGGGGAGGGGTTGTAATTTCCCTCTAGGCAGGTGCCGAGGAGCCTTGCTCTGAGCACGCACGGAGCAGGAGGAGACATAAAATCTCACGTCTTTAGCTAGCGTGGGCCACCAGTATCTCACTCTCAGACTCCGCACTGTCCTCTCGATGCCAGGATGACCCGAGGAGGGGAGAGTATGAGCCCACCGAATCAGCTTGTCCCGGACCCCCCTCGGTACGTACTGGGTTCCTACTGGACAGTTGGGGGGGGCCGGCTCTGACCGTGAGGCCTCCTCTATCTCCGCGTCCACCTCCCATACCACCGGTGCCACGAGACATGACGGTGAAATGATGGGAGTTGGCTCAACGGGCCGCTCCTCAGTATCATAGAGGCGGGACAGCGCGTCGGCCTTGGTGTTTTGGGAGCCGGGCCGGTATGAGAGGGTAAACCGGAACCTGGTAAAAAACATGGCCCATCTAGCCTGACGTGGATTTAGTCTCTTCGCTGCCCGGATATACTCGAGATTACGATGGTCAGTCCAGATGAGAAAGGGGTGTTTAGCCCCCTCAAGCCAATGTCTCCACACCTTCAGAGCCTCGACTACAGCTAACAACTCCCGGTCCCCCACATCATAGTTTCGCTCCGCTAGGCTGAGCTTGCTCGAAAAGAAAGCACAAGGGCGAAGTTTGGGTGGCACGCCCGAGCGTTGGGACAGCACGGCTCCGACCCCAGCCTCGGACGCATCCACCTCCACTATGAACGCTAAAGAGGGGTCCGGATGCGCCAACACGGGCGCATTGGTGAACAGCTCCTTCAAACGAGTGAATGCTCTGCCCGCCTCTGCTGACCAGCGCAAGCGCACCGGTCCTCCCTTCAGCAGCGAGGTGATGGGAGCAGCTACCTGACCAAAACCCCGGATAAACCTCCGGTAGTAATGGGCAAACCCTAAAAACCGCTGCACCTCTTTCACCGTGGTCGGAGTCGGCCAATTACGCACGGCTGTAACGCGGTCATCCTCCATCACCACCCCAGAGGTGGAAATACGATATCCCAGGAAGGAAACGGACTGTTTGAAAAACTCACATTTCTCCGCCTTGCAATACAGGTCATGCTCCAGCAGTCGCCCAAGTACCTTACGCACCAGAGACACATGCGCCGCGCGTGTGGCGGAATAGATCAAGATGTCATCGATGTACACTACCACTCCCTGCCCGAGCAGGTCTCGGAGAATCTCGTCTACGAAGGATTGGAAGACGGCTGGAGCATTCTTCAACCCGTATGGCATGACGCGGTACTCATAATGACCAGATGTAGTACTAAATGCAGTTTTCCACTCATCTCCTCCCCGGATACGCACCAGATTATACGCGCTCCTCAGGTCCAGTTTTGTGAAGAAGCGCGCCCCGTGAAATGATTCCACCGCCGTAGCGATGAGAGGTAGTGGGTAACTAAACCCCACTGTGATGGAATTTAGACCTCTATAATCAATGCACGGACGCAGACCTCCATCCTTCTTCTTCACAAAAAAGAACCCTGTCTCAGCGATTCAGCAACGTATGTTTCCATCGCTACCGTCTCCTCCTGGGACAATGGATACACGTGACTCCTAGGAAGTGCAGCGTTCTCCAGAAGGTTTATCACGCAGTCCTCTCGACGATGAGGTGGTAATTGGGTCGCCTTCCTTTTACTGAAGGCGATAGCCAAATCGGCATATTCAGAGGGAATGCGCACGGTGGAAACTTGGTCTGGACTCTCCACCGTAGTCGCACCAACGGCAACTCCTCTACACCTACCTGAACACTCCTCTGACCACCCCTTAAGAGCCCCCTGTCGCCAGGAAATCACCGGGTTGTGTTGAGCTAACCAGGGAACCCCCAACACCACCGGAAACGCAGGTGAATCTATAAGGAACAGACTAATCTGCTCCTTATGATCCCCCTGCTTTACCATGTCCAGTGGCACCGTAGCCTCCCTAATCACTCCTGACCCTAATGGTCGGCTATCTAAGGAGTGGGGAAAGGTTGGTCTACCGACACCAGGGGAATCCCTAGCCTTAACGCAAGCCCACGATCCATGAAATTCCCAGCTGCGCCTGAATCGACTAGCGCCTTATGCTGTAGAGAGGGAAAAAACCCAGGGAAAGAAGTCAAAACATACACATGACCGACAGGAGGCTCTGGGTGAGTCTGGTGCTTACTCACCTGGGGTGATCGAGCAGTGCTCCGCCTGCCCTCCCGACTCCCAGACGAGTTCCTCCAGCACCGGTCTGACGTGTGCCCTCGTCGACCACAACTGGTGCAGGAGGACACTCCTCCTCCGGTCTCCCTCGAAGCTGCCCCTCCTAATTCCATAGGGATAGGGGCAGGAGGGCTGGGAAGTGGAAACGACAGGGCCTGATCCGAACGCCCGCGGGCAGCCAGCAGATTGTCGAGACGGATAGCCAAGTCAATGAGCTCATCCAGTGTGCAGGTGGTGTCCCGACATGCCAGCTCCCTGCGGACGTCCTCCCTGAGACTGCATCTGAAATGGTCGACCAAGGCCCTGTCGTTCCATCCTGCTCCTGCGGCCAAGGTCCTGAACTCCAGAGCAAAGTCCTGTGCGCTCCTCGTCTCCTGCCGCAGGTGGAACAGCCGTTCACCCGCCGCCCGACCCTCTGGTGGATGGTCAAAAACAGCTCGGAATCGGCGGGTGAACTCTGGGTAATTATCCCTTACCGAGTCCGGACCATTCCATACTGCGTTGGCCCACTCGAGGGCTCGCCCAGTCAAGCAGGAGACGAGGGCGCTCACGCTCTCCTCTCCAGAGGGAGCAGGACGCACGGTAGCCAGGTATAGCTCCAGTTGAAGGAGGAAACCCTGGCACCCAGCCGCCGTTCCGTCATACTCCCGTGGGAGTGTCAACCGCAGAGCCCCGGAGCCAGATGTGGTCGCAGGAACAGGAGGTGCTGGAGAAGGGGGTGCTAGCGATGATGTGGGAAGACCACTCCTCTCCCATCGATCCATCCTCTCCATCATTTGGTCCATGGCAGAACCAATCCGATGGAGCACGCTGGTGTGGTGGAGGACTCCCTCTTCCATCGATGGGAGAGGAGACGCGGCTGCTCCTGCTGATTCCATTGGTGGTGCGGGATTCTGTCACGTATTAACAAGGTGGGTGGAATCAGGCGCAGAGAGCAGGTGCAGTGAGTCGAATGTTTATTCTCCGGAACCAAACACGGTCAACCCAAAATACAGGGTGAAATAATCCAACACAGGATTAAATGTATCGGAGCAAATAACACAATACGTATTCACGAAAACACATGAAACCAAAACAATCCCGCACGAAACAAGGGCGGGACAACCTACTACATATAAGGACGTCAATAAACTAAAATACACACAGGTGAAACTAATAAGACAAAACCAACAGACAAACGAAAAAGGGATCGATGGTGGCTAGTAGGACGGTGACGACGACCGCCGAGCACCGCCCGAACAGGCAGGAGAGCCAACTTCGGCGGAAGTCGTGACAGGCCAGACATAAACAAATCACTAATCACATAAAATAAAATATTAATCAGACATAAATTACTTTGTCAAAGCAACAAAATAACCATGGCTTTGCAATGAAGTTGAAAACTTGGAGAAAATGCAGAATATTGGCACTTCAAGTCTTTATTCATATAAAAAATCTGATGTATTGAATTCTGTATGTGGTCTATATTAAAGGGTACTTCATTTAATATAGCAGGCTTCTAAAATGCAATATTGGTTCACAATTTCTAATTAAAATATCAAAGGGACGAAAAGGTACTCTTTGTGGAACGACCCTGTTATTGCCATAGAAAACTTTTAATGTATTATACAGTAGTTCAGGACATATACAGTGCCTTGCGAAAGTATTCGGCCCCCTTGAACTTGAGACCTTTTCCCACATTTCAGGCTTCAAACATAAAGATATAAAACTGTATTTTTTTGTGAAGAATCAACAACAAGTGGGACACAATCACAACAAGTGTGTTAAATTTTGCACGCCCAATTTTTCAGTCTTTGATTTGTTAAAAAAGTTTGAAATATCCAATAAATGTCGTTCCACTTCATGATTGTGTCCCACTTGTTGTTGATTCTTCACAAAAAAATACAGTTTTATATCTTTATGTTTGAAGCCTGAAATGTGGCAAAAGGTCGCAAAGTTCAAGGGGGCCGAATACTTTCGCAAGGCACTGTACATTCAATACAAATAACTTTATCAACAAAGTGATATCAATAAACTTATGAAAGCGAAAAAAAAAAAAGAAAAAAAAAATTATATATATATATATATTCCCTGTCCATCATGCATTGACAAAAGTTTAAAACAGTAAAGATTGGCCTGTGTTCACTCAAAATGCTAGAACATTTCCTCCACGCTAATCTGTTCTGCCTAAACTGAAAACTATATCCAGAGATCTTTACCAGCATCAGTGTGTAGCAATCCAAAGGTTGCGAGTTCAAATCTCAACTTTAGCTAATTAGCAACTTTTCAACTAACTACACATTTTTTGCTACTTTGCAGCTATATACTTAGCATGTTAGCTAACCCTTCCACTAACCCTAACCGTTTTAGCTAACCCTTCACCTAACCTTAACCTTAGCCCTTTAACCTAACTCCTAAAGTTAACCTTAACCCTAATTGAGCTAGCTAACGTTAGCCACCTAGCTAGAATTCGTAACATATCATACGTTTTGGAAATTCGGAACACATTTTGCATATTCGAGACATGTAATATGAATTATAATTCGTAACATATCACTAAATTGAACGTCTCAGATTTATGTAAAGATGATGATTAACAATGACAAACTTCTGAGATTCTGAAGCAACCATTCCAAGAGTACCTTCCAGTTGCAGATTGTGGCAACTAAACTGCACTATTATAAAATGCCCATCCCCTTCTCAACAGCTCAGGTGGCTCAACGCCTTATATCTTATTCCCCTCCTTTAGAGGTGGTATGAGTGTGAAGGTTGTGGAGAGTGTGTTAAATGGCTGCAAACAGGCAGATCTGCTTCAGCTCAATGAGGGTAATATGATACTATGATGTTTGGAAGTGAGATGAGTGATGTCCAGCTGCTGCTATTGTTTGAGCGCAATGGTTTTAGTCCTCCAGACCATTTGAGAATGTCACTGAACAGCACACCCGCATGCATGGATTACAGTGCAAGCACATCAACCAGAGGAACCAAGAACATGCTAAGCAGCTTTTTTATCAAGCATGTGCAATTGTCAACCATGCACTGCAATCATCACCAACAATTCCACCATTCAGTATTATTTGAATACCCTAAATACCGTGAGGAATTGTGCATGGTGAACCTTTTCCACAATACATTTTTAATTATGATGATTATTGTTATTTATTTATTTTCTGTTCTGAGTTGTGGAAGCTGGAGATACCTATATTTTTTGTGCAAAAGAGTGATACATAAACCACTGTGACTCAACTGAGGCACCTGTCAAGCTGGCATAAGGGATGAAAGGAAACGATGGTGTGTTGTGGCTTTTATCTAAATACAAGTGCATGGAGCAAACCACGGCCCTCTCCCAGCCATACAATACAGCAGTCATTTAGGCACCACTCCCAAATCCCCCTAATCTAGAGATTACAGGACTCCACATCCCCTCTGTTACTGTGTGTTCTATTTCTCTTGCATTGAGGTAGAGTACATACCAGTACTTTACCTCAATGCAAGAGAAATACAACACACCGATATCATTATCAGAAGATATATAAAACAATACCCACAGTATTTCTAAACTATGACCTGGAGAGGATTGCAGGATAGAAATGTCAGAAGTGTCCCCCTACCTACACATTTAAGTGGAGAACTATCAATGTGATGATGACTTCTCTGGGTTAGTTCAAGCATTCAGTAATGAAACAGCATGAAACTAAACAAAGAGAGTAAGATAATTTGTTTAAATAGAGGACCTAACGACTTCTCTTCGAGTCAGTTTGCCTTGGCTGAATTCTCATGCGAGGTGCAGCTCTGCCTGTCTCAAGTGATGAGAGAGTTCCCTGTTCAGTTCAAAGCCAGTGACCCGTGCCGATTCCCACAATGCACCGCTTTGCAGGTTCTACATGACAGCACTTGGGCCTGTTCTCTGCCAGTCTGGCCCGCAGCCCACAGCTCTGCAACTCACAGCAGAGCAGCCAGCTGATCCCCTCCCAAGACAAGCCTCTCTCTCTATTGTTGACTCTTGCAAAATTGTGAGTGTACTATTAGGTTACTGTGTGCCATTGTTGTAATTTAGCCAACACTTAGATACAGTGTTTTTTAAAACTTAAACAGATAAAGTATATTCACATGCTAACCATTATCTGAAATTGACACTCAGTATGTTGTGTGTTGTTGCATGCCCGGTTAGTAAGGATGTAAATTAGCTTTATAGCTTACTCTGGCACATTTACATTGATGTGTAAACGGACATGATGATTAATGTGAACTGTCACCGTCAAATAAATGCATAAATACATTTTCATTAGTTACTGCCTTCCCTGTAATTTTCAGCAATAATCAGTGCCTGATCATTGCCATTGAGTGGAAACAAACTGTCTGGATCACTTCTGTGGTAAGATGTTCAACAACAAGTATGTACTCAGCAACTGTCAAATGTAGAACTAAGCCCTGCCAAGATAAAGTTAACAAATATTTTTCTGTCACATTTAAAGATGTTCAAAGACAACTGGTTGTCTTCTCATCTTAATGGATAGTGATGCAGGAGTGGCAAAAATCCCTAATTTGTCATCCATGTATTAGGGTGGCAGGTAGCCTAGCGGTTAGACCAGAAACTAAAAGGTTGCTGGTTTGAATCCCATACGTAAAAAATCTGCCGATGTGCCCTTGAGCAAAACACATGACCCTAATTGCTCCTGTAAGTTGCTCTGAATAAGAACATGTGCTAAATTACTTTTTTTTTTACATATACAATGTCGTGGACTACATAATGTTAATTTGCACAACACTTGGTAAATACAATACAGGAGCAGATCAGAGATAACAAGCAGGTTTTATATCATGTCAAGTTCAGTGACAAATGATGCAAATCAACCGGCTTTCCCTGGAACCTTACTACCGTTGTCATATTGAGGTCAGATTACATGATTGGGAAACAGAGCCTTCCACCATTTTGTTTCTAGGCAATGACTTCGCTAGATGTTAGGCTAGATTTGACTTACTGTGTGTTATTTCTTGTTGACTGACTGTTGAATCATTGCTAAGGCCATATTCATTTCTGAAAAGGTATACAAGAAGAGACATTTGGAATTGTTTACCAGTTCTTCTGTCACTAGCCACTCCTCTAGTTTGATCCCAAATTTCATGAAAGCACTTTACAGAGTGCATTGTTGTTTGTGATGAAACACATGTGAAGGCCATAACTAAACAGCAGAGGCTTGTTAGCTTCTCAAATTTAAATTGGACATTTTGGATTACGCTAGCGAGCCTCAGTTTTCACTGTTATTATAGTGGCTAACCTAGTCAAAATGTCCTAATAGCCACTCTAGCACAGGTGGGACTGCAAATGTTAATGTACTCTCTTAATTTGATTAGTGGAAATTACAAACTTGAGAAGCCTTTTTAAACCCCAAATACACTACAATTTGCATTTCCTGCTCCACAGGAAAATTCTCTGTGACAAGTGAGTGATGAAATTAATATAGTACACCTGTAAATATAGAACACATAACTGCTTTCCAGAAGTGGATCTTTTGCCCATTTATTAGCAGCAAAGTTAAAACATACCAATACTTCCATACAGGCTGATGTAATTGCCTTATCTTAGTTCCATAGTGAGCATGGTCAGAACTGTATGCTGCCCATAGTGGTAGTTAGAGGACTCAACTTGGATATAACCCATTTTAGCATGGGCACTGCCATTGAGTGCTTCCACCATTTTAAAGTATTCAAAATGGGTGAGGATTCCTATGGGTTTGGAGCAATCAGCCAATGATCAGAGCATGGTCTTATTTTTCAAATTGGGTGCTAAGTTTTGTAAATGGCTTTAAGCTATATCACAGCTATCTAGTGGCCACAATAAATGAATCACACACAACATTTGGATCAGGACTCCAGCACTGCTATCACCAATATTAGCTTGACAATTTATTCAAACATAAAAGACGAAGAAAATGTACTACTTTAAAATGGAGCATGGACAGCACCATTGAGGCTACAACAGATGCCATAATAGCACAGATACAAAGATGATACCTCTTTCCATCTCTATGATGCTGTACATACCTGTGCATCCCCACTTCCTGGTCACCTGTGTCCCTGTATCATAGACTTAGTTAGACAACATGTCTTTGTGTCTGTGAACGCATGAGCAGTGCCATTGAGGACTTCTACCATTTTAAAGTAGTCAACTGGTTTGGACATCCCAGCCATTGAATTACACTTGTGAGTAAACATTCCAAAACTGCAGGTGGCAGTAGGGATCTCTATCTATCTCTAAGGGATGTATACGTATGACCAGTCACACTTGACCCAACACAATGCTACGCAATCCAAGATTGCGTAGCAGTCAGACGTCTTTGTCCTGTCGTGTCCCTTGTATATATCGTTTTACATATTTTTTGTCGCATATCCTTTAAAATATTTTGCTAAACCTCAACATCTAAATACTCTCCTGCAACCCGCCTCACCGAATGTGGCGTGGATCTGCTTTTTGTTCCTAAAGTATTTATATTTACTTCAGATCTGGAACCTCTCAACTGAAGCTAGCCAGCTAACTACCAGCTATCAGTCAGCAAACCATTGTCAGCGGTCATCAGCTAACCTTCAGCTCGGAAAGCTCTCGTCAGTACGAACAACGTGACTCTAACCAGAGCATAACGGAACTGTTATTTTTATCCCCGGATTCCTACCATAAACTGAACATTTTCATCTGGATCTTCACAACTAGCTAACCGCAATCCCGGATGACTACTCCTGGCTAACGTTTCCATCCCAGAGCAAGCACCAATTAGCTTGAAGCTAGCCCGGCCAGGGCTCCTGTGCTACCACCGAAGTACACTCCTGGGCTACAATATCTGGACCCCTTATACAGCCGGTATGGGGCATAGAACCCCGCAGATCCCCTACAACTGGAATACCGACATAATCTGCCCGAGGACCTCAACAGGCCCCTCAGGTGCGACGCCCGCTGAAGGCCCATTATACTAACCATCTAGGCCTGCTAGCAACCTAGAGCTACTTGGAACCCTACTAATTCCACAACTGGTCTATCGACAACACTGCACGAAGAGGCAAAAACAGACTTACCCCCACCGCGACGTCCCCCAAAGGCTAACTTTCTAGCCCCTGCTATCTGCTTGCTTTCTAACCCGGTCTGCTAACTGCTAGCTTGCCGGGCCCGGTCTGCTAACTGCTTGCTTGCTAACCCGGTCTGCTAACTGCTAGCCCCTGCTAACTGCTTGCTAACCCGGGCCTGCTAACTGCTAGCTTGCCCCGGTCTACTAGCTGCTAGCTTGTTTAGCCCCGGCCTACTAACTGTTAGCTTGTTAGCATCGGTCTGCTAACTGTCTGAATCGCCGTGTCCCCAGCCAGCCCAACCACTCACTGGACCCATATGTTCACTTGGCTACGCATGCCTCTCTCTAATATCAATATGCCTTGTCCATTACTGTCCTGGTTAGTGATTACTGTCTTATTTCACTGTAGAGCTTCTAGCCCTGCTCGATATGCCTTAACCAACCATGTTGTTCCACCTCCTACATATGCAATGACATCACCTGGTTTAAACATCTCTAGACACTATATCTCTCTCTTCATTACTCAATGCCTAGGTTTACCTCCAATGTACTCACATCCTACCTTAGTCTGTACACTATGCCTTGAATCTATGCTATCGTGCCCAGAAACCTGCTCCTTTTACTCTCTGTTCTGAACGTGCTAGACGGCCAGTCCAGAAACAAGTTACTCATTGTTGCCGCTTGCTATATAGACCTCCCTCTGCCCCCAGCTGTGCCCTCGATACCACGTGTGAATTGATTGCCCCCCATCCATCTTCTGAGCTCGTGCTACTAGGTGGCCTAAACTGGGACATGCTTAACATCCCGGCCATCCTACAAACTAAGCTTGATGCCCTCAATCTCACACAAATGATCAATGAACCTACCAGGTACAACCCCAAATCAGTAAACACGTGCCCCCTCATAGATGTCATCCTAACTAATTCGCCCTCCAAATACACCTCTGCTGTTTTCAATTAAGATCTCATCGATCACTGCCTCATTGCCTGCATCCGTAATGGGTCTGTGACCAAACGACCACCCCTCATCACTGTCAAACGCTCCCTGAAACACTTCTGCGAGCAGACCTTTCTAATCGACCTGGCTGGGGTATCCTGGAATGACATTGACCTCATCCCGTCAGTAGATGATGCCTGGCTATTCTTTAAAAGTGCCTTCCTCACCATCTTAAATAAGCATGCCCCTCTCAAAAAATGTAGAACTAGGAATAGATATAGCCCTTGGTTCACTCCAGACCTGCCCTTGACCAGCACAAAAACATCCTGTGGCGTTCTGCATTAGCATCGAATAGCCCCCGTGATATGCAACTCTTCAGGGAAGTTAGGAACAAATATACACAGGCAGTTAGAAAAGCTAAGGCAAGCTTTTTCAAACAGAAATTTACATCCTGTAGTACTAACTCAAAAAAGTTCTGGGACACTGTAAAGTCCATGAAGAATAGGAGCACCTCCTCTCAGCTGCCAACTGCTCTGAGGCTAGGAAACACTGTCACCACCGATAAATCCACCATAATTGAGAATTTCAATAAGCATTTCTCTACGGCTGGCCATGCTTTCCACATGGCTACCCCTACCCCGGTCAACTGCCCGGCACACTCCACAGCAACCTGCCAAAGCCCCCACCATTTCTCCTTTACCCAAATCCAGATAGCTGATGTTCTGAAAGAGCTGCAAAATCTGGACCCCTAACAAATCAGCCGGGCTAGACAATCTGGACCCTCTCTTTCTAAAATGATCTGCCGAAATTGTTGCAACCCCTATTACTAGCCTGTTCAACCTCTCTTTCACATTGTCTGAGATTCCCAAAGATTGGAAAGCTGCCACGGTCATCCCCCTCTTCAAAAGGGGGTGACACTCTAGACCCAAACTGCTACAGACCTATATCTATCCTACCTTGTCTTTCTAAGGTCTTGAAAAGCCAAATTAACAAACAGATTACTGACCATTTCGAATCCCACCATACCTTCTCCGCTATGCAGTCTGGTTTCAGAGCTGGTCATGGGTGCACCTCAGCCACTCTCAAGGTTCTAAACGACATCATAACCGCCATCGATAAGAGACATTACTGTGCAGCCATATTCATCGACCTGGCCAAGGCTTTCGACTCTGTCAATCACAACATTCTTATTGGCAGACTCGACAGCCTTGGTTTCTCAAATGATTGCCTCGCCTGGTTTACCAACTGCTGCTGGTGATTCTCTGATCCACCTCTATGCAGACGACACCATTCTGTATACTTCTGGCCCCTCCTTGGACACTGTGTTAACTAACCTCCAGACGAGCTTCAATGCCATACAACTCTCCTTCCGTGGCCTCCAACTGCTCTTAAACGCAAGTAAAACTAAAAGCATGCTATTCAACTGATCACTGCCCGCACCTGCTCGCCTGTCCAGCATCACTACTCTGGACGTCTCTGACTTAGAATACGTAGACAACTACAAATGCCTGGGTGTCTGGTTAGACTGTAAACTCTCCTTCCAGACTCACATTAGGCATCTCCAATTCAAAATCTAGAATCGGCTTCCTATTTCGCAACAAAGCATCCTTCACTCATGCTGCCAAACATACCCTCGTAAAACTACCGATCCTCGACTTCAGTGATGTCATCTATAAAATAGCCTCCAACACTCTACTCAACAAACTGGATGCAGTCTATCACAGTGCCATCCGTTTTGTCACCAAAGCCCCATACACTACCCACCATTGCAACCTGTACGCTCTCGTTGGTTGGCCCTCGCTTCATACTCGTTGCCAAACCCACTGGCTACAGGTTATCTACAAGTCTCTGCTAGGTAAAGCCCCGCCTTATCTCAGCTCACTGGTCACCATAGCAGCACACACTCGTAGCACGCACTCCAGTAGGTATATCTCACTGGTCACCCCCAAAGCGAATTCCTCCTTTGGTCGTCTTTCCTTCCAGTTCTCTGCTGCCCATGACTGGAACGAATTGCAAAAATCTCTAAAGCTGGAGACTCACATCTCCCTCACTAGCTTTAAGCACCAGCTGTCAGAGCAGTGCACCTGTACATAGCCCATCTGTAAACAGCCCATCTATCTACCTACCTCATCCCCATACTGGTATTTATTTATTTATTTTGCTCCTTTGCACCCCAGTATCTTTACCTGCACATTCAACCTCTGCCGATCTACCATTCCAGTGTTTAATTGCTATATTGTAATTTACTTCGCCACCATGGTCTATTTATTTCCTTAACTTACCTCATTTGGCCTCACTGTATATAGACTTTTTGTTTTCTTTTGTTCTACTGTATTATTGACTGTGTCTTTTGTTTATTCCATGTGTAACTCTGTGTTGTTGTATGTGTCGAATTGCTACGCTTTATCTTGGCCAGGTCGCAGATGCAAATGAGAACTTGTTCTCAACTAGCCTACCTGGTTAAATAAAGGTGAAATATATACAGTGCCTTGCGAAAGTATTCGGCCCCCTTGAACTTTGCGGCCTTTTTCCACATTTCAGGCTTCAAACATAAAGATATAAGGCCCAGCCAAGAGGCCCATGATCACTCTGGATGAACTGCAGAGATCTACAGCTGAGGTGGGAGACTCTGTCCATAGGACAACAATCAGTCGTATATTGCACAAATCTGGCCTTTATGGAAGAGTGGCAAGAAGAAAGCCATTTCTTAAAGATATCCATAAAAAGTGTCGTTTAAAGTTTGCCACAAGCCACCTGGGAGACACACCAAACATGTGGAAGAAGGTGCTCTGGTCAGATGAAACCAAAATTGAACTTTTTGGCAACAATGCAAAACGTTATGTTTGGCGTAAAAGCAACACAGCTGAACACACCATCCCCACTGTCAAACATGGTGGTGGCAGCATCATGGTTTGGGCCTGCTTTTCTTCAGCAGGGACAGGGAAGATGGTTAAAATTGATGGGAAGATGGATGGAGCCAAATACAGGACCATTCTGGAAGAAAACCTGATGGAGTCTGCAAAAGACCTGAGACTGGGACGGAGATTTGTCTTCCAACAAGACAATGATCCAAAACATAAAGCAAAATCTACAATGGAATGGTTCAAAAATAAACATATCCAGGTGTTAGAATGGCCAAGTCAAAGTCCAGACCTGAATCCAATCGAGAATATGTGGAAAGAACTGAAAACTGCTGTTCACAAATGCTCTCCATCCAACCTCACTGAGCTCGAGCTGTTTTGCAAGGAGGAATGGGAAAAAATGTCAGTCTCTCAATGTGCAAAACTGATAGAGACATACCCCAAGCGACTTACAGCTGTAATCGCAGCAAAAGGTGGCGCTACAAAGTATTAACTTAAGGGGGCTGAATAATTTTGCACGCCCAATTTTTCAGTTTTTGATTTGTTAATAAAGTTTGAAATATCCAATAAATGTCGTTCCACTTCATGATTGTGTCCCACTTGTTGTTGATTCTTCACAAAAAAATACAGTTTTATATCTTTATGTTTGAAGTCTGAAATGTGGCAAAAGGTCTCAAAGTTCAAGGGGGCCGAATACTTTCGCAAGGCACTGATATATATATATATATATACCCACTATCTTTATATATATATAGTGTGCCCTATAGTGTACAAATTCATTGGAATATACAAAGACAGATACACTGTATAGATAATACAATTTAACAACCACACAAGTAGATCAAATTCTTAATGAGTATGACAGCATAATGTTATACACACTACCAAATATATATTCACAAAATAATGATCTGAACTTCTATACTTAAGGATAGTAACAATGATTAATTTTACAAATAGCAAATGTCAGAATTATTAGAACACACGCAAACATGCTAAATCACCTAAAACAAATATACAAGGAAAGCTTTCCACAAATAAAATATTAATTCCGAAATATAGAGTTCTCGCTTAACAAGTAAATGTGAAGAATTCTAATTCTAAAATGTTTACCTTAAAGGGATAGTTTTCTGAAATGCTACCTCAAGAGAGTCTTTCTTTGAACTTTAATACAAGCTTTATGAAAAGCAATTTAAAGTAAACAATGCATTGAACGCAAGTATGAAAACAAAATAGCTAATGCACTTCAATTCAACTTATATTGCGCCAATATCATTTTACAAAATCTGTGTTTGACTTAGAATTAAAGATTTGTAACTGTTTTTGTTTACTTCACAGAGCTTTCAATAGAGCTTGTATTAAAATTCTCACTAAGACTCATCTCCTATTAAGGTAAGAAAACAATGAAGATTGGAAATATGCCTTTAGCCATTCCCTGCATATAGAGGTCAAATCTCTCCTTTTTAAAAAATATCTTTAAGACAAATCAGTTGTTAAAGTTCAAGATGAAATTTAATCTCAACTTTGATTGATAAATCAGTTTTTGAGAACCCCACTAGAAAAATATAAACCTGTTGAGTTGGTCTGGTCTCTGGTGTGTAGACTGATGATGTCTACATGTGTCTGCCTGCTGTCATCTTGTTAGTGGTGGCCTCTTTCTTCTTATTTGAGGTTTATTGGCAGACTACACTCAAAGTGTGTTGCCGCCACCAACTGTACGGTGTAGTAAAAAATACCCCCAAAACTAAACATGTTTTGGATGAACAAATTCATACTAATTACCAAATTTCAAACAAAAACAAAAACTGTACTTTTCAGATCCCTACACAGGCTCAGGAACCGGGAAAGGGGGAACCTCTTCATTCAGTATTCCCTGTAACATTTCGGCTGTAAAGTCCTGGAGATCCAGGAATCTATTTGCCGTCTTCACAGTGGTGTCTAGCTTTTTAGATATATTTTTTATTAGTTTGACTAACTCAATTTATCACTTGCACCATAAATGCAACAAAGTCCACCTTCTTCACTATTAGTGTGTCGGGATCCTTCTCCTGCATGGCATTCACTACAGACTGTGGGACATCCACTACCATCTCCTCACTCCTTCAACTATTTTCCCTGGCTCCACATAGAAGACCTCCTGTTTTGCCCTGATCCTAGCTACCGCGACCTCCTTCATGCGTACAGGGCACTCCGGGAACGTGATTCCCGTCACAATTATAACAACATGCTTCATCTGACTCTTCAACTACTACATATTTATTCCTTCATGAAACACTTGCCCGGTGTCCCAACTTTTTACAATTGTAACACTGCAGCCGTTTCTGTACATACAATCTCACCTCATGTCTCACATACCCAAGTTTTGCATAAGTTGGGAGAACCACTTCATCAAACGACAGTAAAACCAATAGACTTTGCTCCTTCTTTTTCCGTCTTATCATTCGATTCAAGTGACGTGCATCTACCACTCCTGGAATGTTATCCTTAAACCACACAACCTCTATGCTTTTGACACAAAATCAGCATCATACCGCTCCTGGTCACTCTGACCGATTCCACTTTACCCAATTTGTCCTTCACGATCTTTAAGACAGCAAATGGGTCACCCCAGAAAACATCCTTGCTCGTGAATTGCACTCCAACCAACAAACTGCTGTTTATTTCCAACTTTAGCCCTTTTTACTTTTTACTTTTTCACCATCGTCCACTCATTCTCACCAACTGTACTCACGCCAAGAAAATCGCACAATACTTCCGCCATTGCTCCTCCAGTCATCCCCCGGACTCCCTGGCTCTTTGCTGTAAAAGATGCAAGAGTTTGTATTCTCGAAGTAGCACCCGTACTGTTCGCATTCCAGCACAGCTGTTGCTTCACCAACTTTTTCTCAATTTCCTCCATTTTGTCCACACTACTCACCGCCATTTCTGACTCACCTTCCCTCTTCCAGCTGCCTTCCTCTACCTCCAGCTCAACAAACTGGTACTTTTGTCCAGTGGTTGCCTCTCTTATATGGAGCGGCAGGTGGCCTAGTGTCAGACCAGTTAGCAAAAGGTTTCTAGATCGAATCCCCGAGCTGACAAGGTAAAAATCTGTTGTTCTGCCCCTAAACAAGGCAGAACAACGGGGCGGCAGGGTAGCCTAGTGGTTAGAGCGTTGGACTAGTAACCGGAAGGTTGCAAGTTCAAATCCCCGAGCTGACAAGGTACAAATCTGTCGTTCTGCCCCTGAACAGGCAGTTAACCCACTGTTCCCAGGCCGTCATTGAAAATAAGAATTTGTTCTTAACTGACTTGCCTGGTTAAATAAAGGTAAAAAATAAATAAAAAAATAAATAAAAAAAATAACCCACTGTTCCTAGGCAGTCATTGTAAATAAGAATGTGTTCTTACATGACTTGCCTGGTTAAATAAAATGTCCAGAGCTCTCTAGAGAGCTGAAATACAAAGCTTCTTTCCTGTTCCACAGGGGAAACAAAATGGCTGCCGCTTCTGTGAGGTGAAGTTGCCTCTAGACACTAATCTTGTGTCAGTTTTTCATTTCCCCCACTCATGGTTAAGGTTAAGATTGGGGGAGGAGAAACTAACTAAGAAACCCTAGGTCTGTACCTATGGGAAACTTCACCTCTAAGTCATGCGTCAAACTCATTCCACAGAGGGCCAAGTGTCTGCGGGTTGTCGCTCCACCCTTGTACTTGATTAATTAAGGTCATTATTAGTATGGAACTCCCCTCAAAAGATGTCAAGGTCTTAATTGAAAGGAAAAACCTAAAGCCCACAGACACTCGGCCCTCTGTGGAATGTTATTTATTTGATTTTATTTAACCTTTAGTTAACTAGGCAAGTCAGTTAAGAACACATTTTTATTTACAATGACGGCCTACCAAAAGGCAAAAGGCCTCCTGCGGGGCTGGGATTAAAAATAAAAATATAGGACAAAAACACACATTATGACAAGAGAGACAACACAACACTACATAAAGAGAGGCCGAAGACAACATAGCATGGCAGCAACACAACACGACAACAACATGGCAGCAACACAACATGGTAGCACAGACAGCACAAAGGGCAAGACGGTAGAGAAAACAATACATCACACAAATCAGCCAAAACTGTCAGTAAGAGTGTCCATGTTTGAGTCTTTGAATGAAGATACCCCTGCTCTAAATAATCCATCGGTGATTCCTAATGACTAGTCATTTCCCTAGCCTTGCTCAACATGCTAATAGGCACACCCCACCATTATCCAAGCAAATATCAATGGACAGTGATTGCTATAGCTACCCATGTGACCAACTGATGTTGAACACGGTCATCTGTGTTCGCCAGACGACTGGCAAGGGTTGCTGTATTGTTATCAAAGGCCTACAGAACCCAAACGGTTGGCCTCTTCCTGTGTATTCAGTGTACTTGGTTGATATTGACCTATAAAACTACAAAGAACAAGAGGGTATTGATTTTACTGTCCAGAATCACATGGTTTTACTCATATTTACAGTACCTTCGGAAAGTATTCAGACCCCTTGACTTTTTCCACATTTTGATATGTTACAGCCTTATTCTAAAATGTGTTAAATAGTTATGTTTACCTCATCAATCTACACACAATACCCCATAATAACAAAGCAAAAACAGTTTTCTTTAAATTTTTGCTAATTTATTAAAAATAAAAAACAGAAATATCACATTTACATAAGTATTCAGACCCTTTACTCAGTATTTTGTTGAAACATCTTTGGCAGCAATTACAGCCTCGAGTCTTCTCGGGTATGACGCTACAAGCTTCGCACACCTGTATTTGGGGAGTTTCTCCCATTCTTCTCTGCAGATCCTTTCAAGCTCTGTCAGGTTGAATGAGGAGCATTGCTACACAGCTATTTTTAGGTCTGTCCATAGATGTTCGATCGTGTTCAAGTCCGGGCTCTGACTGGGCCACTCACGGACATTCAAAGACTTGTCCCAAAGCCACTCCTGCGTTGTCTTAGCTGTGTGCTTAGGGTCGTTGTCCTGTTCAAAGGTGAACCTTTGGCACAGTCTGAGGTCCTGACTAGTCTCCCAGTCCCTGCCGCTGAAAAAAAGATTAACACAGCACGATGCTGCCACCACCATGTTTCACCGTTGGGGTGGTGCCAGGTTTTCTCCAGACGTGACGCTTGGCATTCAGAGCATCTTGGTTTCATCAGACCAGAGTCTTTAGGTGCCCTTTGGCAAACTTCCAAGCGGGCTGTCATGTGCCTTTTACTGAGGAGTGGCTTCCATCTGGCCACTCTATCATAAAGGCCTTATTGCTGGAGTTCTGCAGAGATGGTTGTCCTTCTGGAAGTTTCTCCCATTTCAAAAGAGGAACTCTAGAGCACTGTCAGAGTGACCATCGGGTTCTTGGTCACATCCATAACCAAGGCCGTTCTCCTGCGATTGCTCAGTTTGGCTGGGCGGCCAACTCTAGGAAGAGTTTTGGTGGTTCCAAACTTCTGCCATTTAAGAATGATGGAGGCCACTGTGTTCTTGGGGACCTTTGATGCTCCAGAATTGTTTTGGTCCCCCTCCCCAGATCTGCGCCTTGACACAATCCTGTCTCTAAGCTCTACGGACAATTCCTTCAACCTCATGGCTTGGTTTTTGCATTGATATGCACTGTCAACCGTGGGACCTTATATACAGTACCAGTCAAAAGTTTGGACACACCAGGGTTTTTCTTTATTGTTACTATTTTCTACATTGTAGAATAATAGTGAAGACATCAAAACTATGAAATAACACATATGGAATGATGCAGTAACCAAAAAAGTGTTAAACAAATCAAAATATATTGTATATTCTTTAAAGTAGGCACCCTTTTCATTTATTTATTTTTATAACCTTTATTTAACTAGGCAAGTCAGTTAAGAACAAATTCTTATTTACAATGACGGCCTACCCCGGCCAATTGTGAGCCACCCTATGGGACTCCCAATCACGGCCGGTTGTGATACAGCCTAGAATCGAACCAGGATCTGTAGTGACGCCTATTTAACTGAGATGCAGTGCCTTCGGAGCACCATTCCCTCAACCATGAAGTAGTCAAAGTAGTTTCAATTGACAGGAGTTCCTTGTTAAAAGTTATTTTGTGGAATTTCTTTCCTTCTTAATTTGTTTGAGCCAATCAGTTGTGTTGTGACAAGGTTTTTTTTATTATTTTTTTATTTTTTATTTCACCTTTATTTAACCAGGTAGGCTAGTTGAGAACAAGTTCTCATTTGCAACTGCGACCTGGCCAAGATAAAGCATAGCAGTGTGAACAGACAACACAGAGTTACACATGGAGTAAACAATTAACAAGTCAATAACACAGTAGAAAAAAGGGGAGTCTATATACATTGTGTGCAAAAGGCATGAGAAGGTAGGCGAATAATTACAATTATGCAGATTAACACTGGAGTGATAAATGATCAGATGGTTATGTACAGGTAAAGATATTGGTGTGCAAAAGAGCAGAAAAGTAAATAAATAAAAACAGTATGGGGATGAGGTAGGTGAAAATGGGTGTGGTGGTATACAGAAAATAGACCTATTTGGTAAAAGACCAAGTCCAAATTATGGCAAGAACAGCTCAAATAAGCAAAGAGAAATGACAGTCCATCATTACTTTAAGACATGAAGGTCAGTCAATACGGAACATTTCCAGAACTTTGAAAGTTTCTTCAAGTGCAGTCGCAAAAATGACTAAGCGCTATGATGAAACTGAAACTGTTGTCATGAGGACAAAAACAGGAAAGGAAGACCCGGAGTTACCTCTGCTGCAGAGGATAAGTTCATTAGAGTTAACTGCAGCCCAAATATATGCTTTACAGTTCAAATAACAGACACATCTCAACATAAAATATTCAGAGGAGCCTGCGAGAATCAGGCCTTCATGGTCGAATTGCTGCAAAGAAACCACTACTAATGGACACCAATAAGAGGAAGAGACTTGCTTGGTGCCAAGAAACACGAACAATGGACATTAGACCGGTGGAAATCTGTCCTTTGGTCTGATGAGTCCATATTTGAGATTTTTGGTGCCAACCGCTATGGCTTTCTGAGATGCAGAGTAGGAGAACGGATGATCTCCACATGTGTGGTTCTCTCATGAAGCATGGTGCAGGGGGTTTGATGGTGTGGGGGTGCTTTGCTGGTGACACTGTCAGTGATTTAATTACAATTCAAGGAACACTTAATCAGCATGGCTACCACAGCATTCTGCAGCGATACGTCATCCCATCTGGTTTGTGTTTAGTGGGTCTATAATTTGTTTTTCAACAGGACAATGACCCAACACATCTCCAGGCTGTGTAAAGGCTATTTGACCAAGAAGGATAGTGATGGCGTGCTCCATCAGATGAACTGGCCTCCACAATCACCTGACCTCAACCCAATTGCTATGGTTTGGGATGAGTTGGACTGCAGAGTGAAGGCAAAGCAGCCAACAAGTGCTCAGCATATGTGGGAACTCCTTCAAGACTTTTGGGAAAGCATTCCTCATGAAGCTGGTTGAGAGAATACCAAGAGTATGCAAAGCTTTCATTAAGGCAAAGGGTGGCTACTTTGAAGAATCTAAAATCTATTTTGGTTACTACATGATTCCATATGTGTTATTTCATAATTTTAATGTCTTCACTATTATTCTTAATGTAGAAAATAGTAAAAATAAAGAAACCCCTTGAATGAGCAGGTGTGTCCAAACATTTGACTGGTACTGTGTACAGGTGTGTGCCTTTTCAAATCATGTCCAATTAATTGAATCTACCACAGGTGGATTCCAATCAAGTTATAGAAACATCTCAAGGATGATCAATGGAAACAAGATGGACCTAAGCTCAATTTCGAGTCTCATTGCAAAGGGTCTGAATACTTATGTAAATGTCATATCTGTTTTTTAAATTTAGTAGTAAATGTACAAAAAAACTCTTAAAACCCGTTTCCACTTTGTCATTACGGGGTATTGTGTGCAGATTGCTGAGAAGCTTTATTTAATCAAAATTTAATCAGGATAGCAAAATGTTTTTAAATTGTGTTCCTACTACTCAAATATATACTCACAACTAAACTCAGCAAAAAAAGAAATGTTCCTTTTTCAGGACCCTGTCTTTCAAAGATAATTCATAAAAATCCAAATAACTTCACAGATCTTCATTGTAAAGGGTTTAAACACTGTTTCCCATGATTGTTCAATGTTCATGCTTGTTCAACCATAAACAATTAATGACTGTGGAACAGTCGTTAAGACACTAACAGCTTACAGACGGTCGGCAATTAAGATCACAGATATGAAAACTTAGGACACTAAAGATGCCTTTCACCTGACTCTGAAAAACACCAAAAGAAAGATGCCCAGGGTCCCTGCTCATCTGTGTGAACGTGCCTTAGGCATGCTGCAAGGAGGCATGAGGACTGCAGATGTGGTCAAGGCAATAAATTGCAATGTCAGTATTGTGAGATGCCTAAGACAACAGGGAGACAGGACGGACAGCTGATCATCCTCGCAGTGGCAGACCACATGTAACAACACCTCCACAGGATCGGTACATCCGAACATCACACCTGCGGGACAGGTACAGGATGGCAACAACAACTGCCTGAGTTACACCAGGAACGCACAATCCCTCCATCATTGCTCAGACTGTCCGCAATAGGCTGAGAGAGGCTGGACTGAAGGCTTGTAGGCCTGTTGTAAGGCAGGTCCTCACCAGACATCACCGGCAACAACATCGCCCATGGGCACAAACCCACCGTCGCTGTACAGACAGGACTGGCAAAAAGTCCTCTTCACGGACGAGTCGCGGATTTGTGTCACAAGGGGTAATGTTTGGATTCACATTTATTGTCGAAGGAATTAGCGTTACACCGAGGTCTGTACTCTGGAGCGGGATCGATTTGGAGTTGCAGGGTCCGTCATGGTCCAGGGCGGTATGTCACAGCATCACCAGACTGAGCTTGTTGTCATTGCAGGCAATCTCAACACTGTGCGTTACAGGGAAGACATCCTCCTCCCTCATGTGGTACCCTTCCTGCAGGCTCATCCTGACATGACCCTCCATCATGACAATGCCACCAGCCATACTGCTCGTTCTGTGCGTGATTTCCTGCAAGACAGGAATGTCAGTGTTCTGCCATTGCCAGTGAAGAGCCCGGATCTCAATCCCATTGAGCAGGTCTGGGACCTGTTGGATCGGAGGGTGAGGGCTAGGGCCATTCCCCCAGAAATGTCTGAGAACTTGCAGGTGCCTTGGTGGAAGAGTGGGGTAACATCTCACAGCAAGAACTGGCAAATCTGGTGCAGTCCATGATGAGGAGATGCACTGCAGTACTTAATTCAGCTAGTGACCACACCAAATACTGACTTTTGATTTTGACCCCCCTTTGTTCAGGGACACATTATTAAATGTATGTTAGTCACATGTCTGTGGAACCTGTTCAGTTTATGTCTCAGTTGTTGAATCTTATGTTCATACAAATATTTACACATTTTGCTGAAAATAAACGCAGTTGACAGTGAGAGGACATTTCTTTTTTTGCTGAGTTTATTCTTAAAAAGCGGATGTAAATAGTTACAGTTATCTCAATATTAGAGGTCGACCGATTATGATTTTTCATAATGTATTTGTAATAATGACAATTACAACAATACTGAATTAACACTTATTTTAACTTAATATAATACATCAATAAAATCTATTTAGCCTCAAGTAGATAATGAAACATGTTCAATTTGGTTTAAATAATGCAAAAACAAAGTGTTGAAGAAGAACGTAAAAGTGCATTATGTGCCATGTAAGAAAGCTAACGTTTCAGTTCCTTGCTCAGAACATGAGAACATATGAAAGCTGGTGGTTCCTTTTAACATGAGTCTTCAATATTCCCAGGTAAGAAGTTTTAGGTTGTAGTTATTATAGGACTATTTCCCTCTATACCATTTGTATTTCATTAACCTTTGACTACTGGATGTTCTTATAGGCACTTTAGTATTGCCATTGTAACAGTATAGCTTCCGTCCCTCTCCTCGCTCCTCCCTGGGATCGAACCAGCAACACAACGACAACAGCCACCACATCGAAGCAGCGTTACCCATGCAGAGCAAGGGAAACAACCACCCTAAGGCTCAGGGGGAGTGAAGTTTGAAACGCTATTAGCGCGCACTAACTAGCCAGCCATTTCACTTCGGTCACACCAGTCTCATCTCGGGAGTTCATAGTTTTGAAGTCATAGACAGCGCAATGCTTGACGCACAACGAAGAGCTGCTGAAAAAACGCAGGAAAGTGCTGTTTGAATGAATGTTTACACGCCTGCTTCTGTCTACAACCGCTCAGTCAGATACTTAGATACTTATCTGCTCAGTCAGATTATATGCAACACAGGACACGCTAGATAATATCTAGTAATATCATCAACCATGTGTAGTTAACTAGTGATTATGATTGATTGTTTTTTATAAGATAAGTTTAACGCTAGCTAGCAACTTACCTTGGCTTACTGCATTTGCGTAACAGGCAGTCTCCTTGTGGAGTGCAACGAGAGAGATGCAGGTCGTTATTGCGTTGGACTAGTTAACTGTAAGGTTGCAAGAATGGATCCCCTGAGCTGACAAGGGGAAAATCTGTCTTTCTGCCCCTGAACGAGGCAATTAACCTACCGTTCCTAGGCCGTCATTGAAAATAAGAATGTGTTTTACATGATGGTCTTACATGATGGTCTTTCTGGAGTCGGGAGAAATAACGAGGAGGCAATTTGAATTAATGCTGATCGCTTTTATTAGAATGTCTACAGTGCGAACAGTGAAATAATGTATAAATCATGCCGCGATAGGTACCGGATCTGGGCAAATGGGTGCCGGAACAAACAAAGTCAAATCTGAAAGGCGCCAGATCCTGTTCCGGCGGGATCCGGCTCGAGTTAAGCACTGCCTAGCACCCCCTAAAAAAACGAAACAAAAATACTAACAGCTTACTGTAGTACTTGTTTTTGCACTCATACTTGTATTTTCTTACTAGCACTGATTTAGCTGATAGCTGGTTTATTGGGGAAAGTTTAACTTGCAATGACAGTGATGTAGTTGTCTGACTTACTTTATTTGAATGCACTGACTGTAAGTCACTGGATAAGTGTCTGCTAAATGACCAGAATTGTAATTGAAATGAAGAGACAGAGTTTTGAATGCAAAAGATGCGATCCATGAGATTGAAGCTATACAGTGTTTGTTTACAACACACTTTTGGGGTTCTGATGGGGTTAGACAGTTGAACTCAGCTCATGGGGAATTTAGATGTAGTCTTCTATCATTTAAAAGTACACAAATGTATGTGCCAATCACAGACTGCAGCTTTAACCTACATAGTTAACATGGAAATGTTGCATAATGTCTCAAGTTAGGTTCTGCTCTTTAAATTTCAAATGATAATTTTATGAAATGCAGAAAAACTGTTAGAACTACTTTTCAAAAATACTATGTGACAGTTACACGGCTGTGGTGAGCTGTGGAAATCATTTCCTTTTTGATAAACAAAACATTTAATTTGGATGAATAACAAAAATCAATCATTCATTGATTAATTTATTGATCAACACATCGATTTATTTATTTATTCATAGATTTATTAAATTATTGATTGATTCATTCATTTGTTTTCTCCATACAGCAGCTCTCATGCTGACACCTGCTGGCTAAAGATAAGAGTTGTGGACCTGTGAACTTTCCTGTTTTTGGTACCTCTTGTACCTCTGCCAGGTGACATTATGTAACTCTGCCAGATGACATGATGTAGTATTTAATGAGTGAATAACAATAGAGTAATGCTGAGTATGTACTATTCTAATGGCACATTGTGAAGATTGTCATTTATGGGCTCTGACAAAAGAAAACAATAATGTATTACGGTGTGATACATGAATGATACTGCCAGACCTAGATAAACCATTCTAAAAATGAGTTGTTTAGCAATACTTGGGCTGAAAGCATAATAGCAAAATGATCGTTTAGGTTCTAGTCCCAGTTCACATGATGATGCAATCAGAGGAGTGTGGTGGGCAGATATATCGAAGCACGTGCTTATTGGAATGAATGGAAAGATATGAAACACATTACCGGTCCATTTCATTCCATTCCTGTCAATACAATAAGCCTGTCCTCCGATGTATCCAGCCACCACTGGATACAATGCTTCCACATGGTCATGACACAAAGGAAGAACGGAGTGACTGAATTCAAAATACACAAACAATGTATACTTTCTGCTAATTTAATAAATCATATTGAAGTTGTTGTAGAGTACATTGAGTACATTGTAGACAGGAAGCTGTATGGCTAATTCCGGATTATTTGTTCTCTGTTTTGTAAAAATGTGTGTATCCTGTTGTTGTGATATTTTTGTGTATTTGTCCACCACAGTCTTCAACACAAATTTTCCCTGTGATCTGCTTCTCGTCTTGCCCAATAGTCACACTGCTCATTTTGTAAACATGAGTTTGCATTATAGGGAATAGGCTGGCTTGCTGGGTCCTCCATATTACATCACACCCTGGAAAAACATTTGTCAGAATTCTGATGGATTTTCTGTAATATCTCAAACATTTGAAAAGTGAGGTGTAACTTTGCATTGGGACTTTTGATAAGTATAGATGGCAGAGTGCAAGCCAAACGTGTCGAAACCTCAGTATCCCAAAAAAGTGTGAAAACAAAACACTAGAGATGACAGATCTGGCCTTGACTTTAGTTGTACATGATGCATGTATGTGCGACTTCTCAAGGTCCCTCTTTCTCCTCTAAAATATATTATCACTTCAATCATATGTTTTCAATTATGTTTAACTGATATGTACTGTGTGGAACTAACAAACATGTTTCGATTAGCAACTAAGGAAAGGAAAGGGAAAGGGGGATAACTAGTCAGTTGTACAACTGAATGCATTCAACTGAAATGTGTCTTCCTCATTGAACCCAACCCCTCTGAATTAGGCTGGTGGAAGTCACGTGGTGGCAAGTGACATATTGGTTTGACAGTTTCAACAGTGTCACTTAGAGTAAGTCACAGGGAGCAGACACAGATACTGAGGTACAGACAGTTTGAGCACAACTGTGTCAAGATGTCGGAAGGAATCTATGGAAACTTAGATGGATATGAATATGACGATCCTAATGAAATGAACACGGACATTGATGGCACATTATATGCCAATGTAAAACCCTTTAAACCCACTCCAAGAGATGGAGTTGTTGCTCAACCTTCATGTAACACACACACACACACACCACCGCCGACCCGCTCATTAGGCAGATTGACAAAGGTGGCATTTTCTGAGCTAAACTGACCAAGACGGACCTCCAACAACTCCACATAAAACCTCACATAATTCTGCCCCAAAACAATGACAATTTCTCTCAACCAGTGGCATGTGATTTTAGGTGAGCGCTGATGTCCCTCTTTGAAAAGCAGTGCCGCCTTTGTCAAAGGCAGGGGAGCAAAAGACTTTGCTTGTCCATTCCCATCTCGCCTCTCCAGGGTGCTGTTGGAGAAACGCATCTCTGCAGCGCTCCACCAACGTCAAAACAACAATCTAACATGAATCAGGTAGCAGATATTGGACATGGTAGAAAGAGTATGTGGCCTTTTTTGTAGCCTAGATAAAATGTATGACAATGTAATGAGACGGACACTCGGAGAAACAGAGGTTTAGCCTAACCTAAATTCGCTAAATCAAATAAAAAATGCGCTGTCCAGATAACAAAGAACACATCCTAAAAACAGGACAGGTAAAATTGACAATATGGAATGGACAATCACAACAGTTGTCGGAGTTTCACCCCATTGTTTTGACAGGCTGATCATAGTGAAAAACAATATTTCTGCATTCCCGCTGTGTAACCACATTGCAAATAGGCTCGCGATAACTCCTGATAAAGTTGGGTAGCTGATATTTAGAGCTTAAATAGCCAAATTGATTAGTCACAGGAATCAGGACTAATAAAGCCAATGTAATGGCATGTTTTACAAATGGTGGGCCTACCACATGGATGAGCATACATAAAATTCATACATGGTAGGTTACACCCCAGCAAGCACGAGCCAACGTCTTTTTGACATGTTTTTTTGTTCCTGTCCGGATGTCGTTTTTTTGGGGTTTACAAACGGTAGACTTACCACATAGATGGGCATTTATAAAATTATATTTCAGGTAACACTGTAGGCTACAGTACACCTCAGTAAGCACAGACCGACACCATTTGGAGGTCTTTTTTTGGTGCAGTTACGGACCAGCCTTAATAATAATTTCGAAATCCACTGACATAACAGGAGGTTGGTGGCACCTTCATTTGGGAGAATGGGCTTGTGGTAATGACCGGAGCGGAATCAGTGGAATGGTATCAAATACAACAAACACATGGTCAATGTCCGGAAAATACAAAACAATTTAACCTCTTAGAGCTCTAGGGGCGCTATTTCATTTTTGGATAAAAAACGTTCCCGTTTTAAGCGCGATATTTTGTCACGAAAAGATGCTCGACTATGCATATTCTATGCACAGTTTTGGAAAGAAAACACTCTGAAGTTTCAGAATCTGCAAAGATTTTGTCTGTAAGTGCCCCAGAACTCATTCTACAGGCGAAACCAAGATGATGCATCACCCAGGAATTAGCAGAATTTCTGAAGCTCTGTTTTCCATTCTCTCCTTATATGGCTGTGATTGCGCAAGGAATGAGCCTACACTTTCTGTCGTTCGCCCAAGGTCTTAGCAGCATTGTGACGTATTTGTAGGCATATCATTGGAAGATTGGCCATAAGAGACTACATTTTCCAGAGGTCCGCCCGGTGTCCTTTGTCTAAATTTGTGCGTAATCTTCAGGTGCAGGCATTTTCTCCTGGGATTCAGGAGAGAAAGCATGTTTCCAAGAACGATGTATCAATGAAGAGATATGTGAAAAACACCTTGAGGATTGATTCTAAACAACGTTTGCCATGTTTTCAGTCGATATTATGGAGTTAATTTGGAAAAAAGTTTGCGTTTTGAGGACTGAATTTATGGATTTTTTTTGGTAGCCAAATGTGATGTATAAAACGGAGCTATTTCTAATACACAAGGAATCTTTTTGGAAAAACTGAGCATCTGCTATCTAACTGAGAGTATCCTCATTGAAAACATCAGAAGTTCTTCAAAGGTAAATGATTTTATTTGAAGGCTTTTATGTTTTTGTTAATGTTGCGTGCTGGATGCTAACGCTAATGCTAACGCTAAATGCTAACGCGAAATGCTAACTCTAGCTAGCTACTTTTACACAAATGATTGTTTTCCTATGGTTGAGAAGCATATTTTGAAAATCTGAGATGACAGTGTTGTTTACAAAAGGCTAAGCTTGAGAGATGGCATATTTATTTCATTTCATTTGCGATTTTCATAAATAGTTAACGTTGTGTTATGCTAATGAGCTTGCTGATAGATTTACACAATCCTGGATACAGGGGTTTTTTCATAGCTAAACGTGACGCAGAAAACGGAGCGATTTGTCCTAAACAAATAATCTTTCAGGAAAAACTGAACATTTGCTATCTGAGAGTCTCCTCAATGAAAACATCTGAAGTTCTTCAAAGGTAAATGATTTTTTTGAATGCTTTTCTGTTTTTTTGTGTAAATGTTGCCAGCTGAATGCTAATGCTAAATGCTACGTTAGCCATCAATACTGTTACACAAATGATTGTTTTGCAATGGTTGAGAAGCATATTTTGAAAATCTGAGATGACAGTGTTGTTAACAAAAGGCTAAGCTTGAGAGCTAGCATATTTATTTCATTTCATTTGCGATTTTCATGAATAGTTAACGTTGCGTTATGGTAATGAGCTTGAGTCTGTATTCACGAACCCGGATCCGGGATGGGGAGTTCAGAAAGGTTAACTCCAGAAAAGATGCCTTTTCAACGTTCTGGAAAATATGTATTTTAAATATACGGAAAATACAGTTTCATCCAGAACCTAAATTTAACGCAATTTCAGCATTTGGAAAATACGTCTTTTAGAGGTTGAGATAGCTTAATATAAAATGACTCAAGTCAAAGTGACAGTAATCCAGTAAAATACTACTTGAGTAAAAGTCTAAAAGTATCAGATTTTAAATGTACTTAAGTACAGCGAGAGAAAAAGTACAAAATTGTCATACTTAAGGAAAAGTACAAAGTAAAATAAAAGTCTATATATTTATCAAACCAGATGGCACAATTTATATTTGTATATCTTTTTTGACAGCCAGGGGCACACTCCAACACTCAGACATAATTTACAAAGGATGCATTTATGTTTAGTGAGTCCACCAGATCAGAGGCAGGAGGGATGACCCAGGATGTTCTCTGTGTGAATTTGAAAGTGTGTGAATTTGACCTTTTTGCTGTACGGCTAAGCATTCAAATTGTAACAAGTACTTTTGGATGTCAGGGAAAATGTATGGAGAAAAAGTACATTATTTTCTTTAGGAATGTAGTGGAGTAAAAGTAGTCAAAAATATAAATAGTTAAGTAATAGTAAACTACTTAAGTAGTACTTTAAAGTATTTTACTTAAGTACTTTACACCATTGTGTATAATATCCACTCTGTAAGTCCCTAACTTGTGGAGTTCACCTGGTTATTCCTGTGTTAGTCTTAAGCTGTTTTTGTTTATATTTGTAAATCTAATAAATACACTGTGTGCACAAAATAATAACACCTGCTCTTTCCATGACATTGACTGACCAGGTGAAAGCTATGATCCCTTATTGATGTCACTTGTTAAACCCACTCAAATCAATGTAGATGAAGGGGAGGAGACTGGTTAAATAACTATTTTTAAGCCTTGAGACAATTGAGACATGGATTGTGAATGTGTGCCATTCAGAGGGTGAATGGACAAGACAAACATATTTAAGTGCCTTTGAACAGGGCATGGTAGTAGGTGCCAGGCGCGCCGGTTTGTGTCAAGAACTGCAACCCTGCTGTTTTTTTCCCCACACTCAACAGTTCGTGTCAAGAAAAGTAAACCACCCAAAGGACATCCAGCCAACTTGACACAACTGTGGGAAGCATTGGAGTCAACATGGGCCAGCATCCCTGTGCAAAGCTTTCGAGACCTTATAGAGTCCATGGCCCAAAATGATTTAAGCCCTTCTGAAGGCAAAAGGGGGTGCAACTCAATATTAGGAAAGTGTTCATAATGTTTTGTGCATTCAGTGTATGTAGTTGATGTCTGAAGAGACCACATTTTGACCACCGTTCATCAGGCCCAGGGAGTGGAACTGTGGTGTACTAGGCTCACTAAATATCTATATTTGTTACGAACAATTGGAGATCACTTACAAGTCATACTGTTTTCCTTCACGTTTAATTTACGTTTTTACAGTTATTAATACATTTTAAAATGACAGCAGTTGTCTATTTCTGCTTCCATTCTGTTGTGTACTGTATACCATGTGTTCATTGTACTTATTAAATACATCTATAAAATGTGATTAAATGCTGTACTACTACTAATGTACTAATAGGAACTCCAGTGTTTTCCTTAGGTTGTAAATTGGTATAGTTTAAATATATTTAAACTATTTCTTATCAGGAAAGTTATAGCAGCACCAGAATTTACCCCAAGATGGCAGTCTTTGTGCCCGATTCAGACTAAGGAAATCTACGCCTTTCCTACACATTTCTAGGTGTTGTTGGTATTCAGACTTACCTTATGCAGGTGGGCAACGGGCTTTGCAGGCATGGTTCCCTTGTGTGTGCTGAATAAATGTAATTCAACTGCTGAAAACCCTCCCACTTGCTGGCCAGTTTTCATTCAATAGGGTTTCAATAGGGTTTTCAGTTCACTTTAAATTTGGTGTACCTTTAGTTAGAATGTTCTTGACAGACTCAAATATATGGGGAGAACAGTTCGGAATATTAGGGATCAATGAAAGAAAGCCATATAAATACATACATATTCATCTCTTTTTCAGTTGGTAGATTTTAAAATACTCTGATCTTGTCAGTTTTTACGGTTAGTGAAGAATTTAAGAATAACACAAAAACAGGTTTGGAGAGCCTTTTCGCACTAAATATATTGGCGAATCGAAAATACAGTAGTTTGATTCAACCTGAAAGTTGCCATATTCAATTGTTCAAACCATGAAATATAGGAATGTGAGAAAAGTGTATAATAGAACAGTATAAATCTACCATAATAATGTTCACTGTGATGACAACGGTCCAGTCGTCGTGAACCGTGCGCCAGGCTCCAGGTTTAAACTGCTATGTATGGTCTGCGTTCCATATGGATTCAAACAGGCTACCTGTCCCAAGTTATTGCACAACTTGTAATACGTTAACCTAATATGATACACTAGTTCTAGGGATCCACAGGAACAACCACACGAACGTGACAGAGGAAAGAAAGGCAAACTAACGATTTAATGGGATGATGCTGTCACGCCCTGATCTTAGAGAGCTTTTTATGTCTCTATTTTGGTTTGGTCAGGGTGTGATTTGGGTGGGCATTCTATGTTCTTTTTTCTATGTTTTAAATTTCTTTGTTTTGGCCAGGTATGGTTCTCAATCAGGGACAGCTGTCTGTCGTTGTCTGTGATTGGGAAACATAATATTCTGCCCTTGAGTTGCGTTCCCATGCAAAACTAGACAGATAGCTAACAACTAAGTCTTCAATAAAACTCCCAAGGCGTGACTTTTCTTGAATTAATATATTGAAAATGTTTATTTTGTGAAACTGCAAAATACAGAAAATAATATACTTTAGTATTCAATTCACACTGACATACTGCAGCTGTACATTATACATGAAAATACATTTTAACCATTGTAATAAAATAATCTGTTACCTTCTAACAGGATGGCAGCACACTTAGGCAGCCCTTTTTCCCACCTGTCTTTGTGGGTAGTTAACTTTTTTTTAGGGTACTTAGCCTTTAGCGTCACGGTTTGTTTTTGTAGTGTTCATTGTTTTGTTCGGTGTCATTTTCCAAATAAAGAGAAAATGTACACTCACCACGCTGCACCTTGGTCCTCTTCTTTTACAGCTGAGACAGATGCAAAATGTACGGAAACTAACCCCGAAGTCAGTGACAGTTTTAAATGTATGTGAGTAAAATAATGGGTAATAATTAACACAATACAAATTGTAATAAAAAATAAACAGTAAAGAGTCTGGGCATATAATTAAAACATTCTATGCAAACGGCTTGCTCATTTAACTAGCTCTTATGAATAGCTCTTATGAAAAAAAAATATTTCAGTGCATGGAGAGAATGGTTTTATTTCTATCGGGAAAAGAAAGATGTTTGTTCCACTTGGAACCGACACGTTGCTCAACCTTATTAATCCTGTCATTGAGTGTAAAGGTAGTGGAATTAAGTGAAGGTCAGAATTACACCTCTGCCACACCTTCATTTCTTTGAGCTCCACCTCCCAAAAATATGGTGAATAGCATGCTATTCTCATGCTTAAGTTCAAGGTCAGAATACAGGTAGAGAAAAGTGCATTAAAAGGGAATTATGTTCCATTTTCTCATGCTTAACTCGGGCCAGAATTCTCCCTCATATGAATACCAGGCCAGGGCTCTTTCTCAATTGTCAAAACATCCATCCTCTGATACATCCATTTTTGGGCATTAACGATACATAGCAAAAAGGTAAAAACCAGATCAGAGTCCAGGAGGTACAGAGTGGCAGACAAGCTCGTGGTCAAGGCAGGCACAAAGGTCAGGCAGGTGGGTACAAAGTCCAGAAACAGGCAAGGGTCAAAACCGAGAGGACTAGAAAAAGGAGAATGCAAAAAGCAGGAGAACGGGAAAACAGCTGGTTGACTTGGAAACATACAAGACGAACTGGCACAGAGAGACAGGAAACACAGGGATAAATACACTGGGGAAAACAAGCAACACCTGGACAACACTGTAACACTGTAAAGAGACAGTAAAGAGGACAGGTGAAACTGATCAGGGTGTAACAGAAATATAATTTATAAAATCCTCATGGGTAGGGTTGCACATTTTGGTGAATATTCAGAGGTGGAAACTTTCTGTGGGAATTAACGGGAATATATAGGAATTTACGGAAATATATGCACATTAATATTAATACCATTTAAATGTAGATGTTTTTTGCATTGAATATGTTTACCATATCATATGGAGACAGACATACAAACCTTTTACCTTATCATAAGTAGACATAATTGCAAATGTTTAAATCCTTCCAAAATACATTTTAAAAAATAAAAAAATTGTTACGAATTTAACTTTAATTAAATGAGTTGACTCTTCACATGGGATGATTTCACTGAACAACAAAAGAAAGGGAATATTGAATGACCCCCAATGATCCATCGCATCTCCCAAAAATGTTTTCAACATACATCTGTAAAATGATAGTCTAGAAACTAAAGCTTTGGTTGTCTACCTCCCAGGCATCCATGTCTTCTCCCTGGACCTGGAGAGACACAGTAGGGATGACACCATAGGCCTTGTTGATCTCTGCACCAGACATGATGCTCTTACCTGTATACTTGAGGTCCAAAATGTACGCTGCGGCGTGTATGGATTTCAGGCTGAAGTCTTCACGCTTTTGATGTATTTGAGAATTGCAGGGCAGTACCGATTTCTTCTCTTACATCTGCAAGCAGAGTCTGAACATCAGACAGGATGGCATTATCTCCCTCAATCCGTGCAATGGCTAATGCTATAGGTTTCAGGAGTTTCAAGCTACTTACCACTCTCTCCCAAAATACATCATCCAGGAGGATCTTCTTGATGGGGCTGTCCATATCGGCAGACTGTGAAATGGCCATTTCTTGGAGACTCCTTCCCCTCCAGGAGACTGGAGCAGCTTCAATGTGGTGCTCTTATTCTTCTCACTTTGCTTGGTGAGGTATATTGCTGCTATAACTTGATGACCCTTCACATACCTAACCATTTCCTTGGCTCTCTTGTAGAGTGTATCCATTGTTTTCAGTGCCATGATGTCCTTGAGGAGCAGATTCAATGCATGAGCAGCACAGCCGATGGTTGTGATGTGAGGGTAGGACTCCTCCACTTTAGACCAAGCATAGAAATAGAAATACATGGAAAGCGATCATGAAGTTGCAGTGCTTCTAGCACCTACAGTGATCAAATCAATGGAGGTGCTTGTGGAGAGGTGTGAACGTTGCAGCGTTCTGAAGGAGAACATCTACATGTTCGCCATTCTACTCTATCCAACATCATTCTGCGGATCAGACTGCCTGCGTCTCTTTGCCAAGAAGTGTGGTGCCAAATGAATCCCTCTCATCCACCAAGTTGCGTAAACACATCACCACCATGTCCACAGTGCTCAACTTAAATGACCCTGACATGGACCAGCTAGCAGATTTCCTGGGACATGTTATACTGATACTGATGGTGATGGAGCAGGGAAGGCTAAACAAATTCAAGGGGAAAGGTCTTGACCAGATGTGAGAATCTGTAAATCAAGTTGAATCTGGTATCTCAACCACATCATGGTGACTTAATCTGAGCAACCTGCCTATTTCTCCCTCCCTGCTAACAGACATTCTTGCTTGCTTGTATTTCAGAGTTTGTTGAGCCAGATGAAAAAGTGATACAGACTCCTGGAAAGTCATGTGAGCCACAAGGTAAAAATGTAAATGTGGAATGAAAGAATTTAAGGCACAGCTGATTTAGGGACCTGTTCAATTGTAATTTTCAGCCATAACATATTAATGAATGACACACAAATACCTTTTGAACAGACAGTTCAATAGATACTATATATGCAAACAGCATGTCGTAGGATTTTAGTACTGATCAGTGTAATTGTACAGTATATAAATGTATTTCCATTGGCTCACCAGAGATGAGGCCATGGCAGGAAGATCAGTAAATAAACCTGCCCAGATAAATCTTATTGATGTGTTTGTTCCTTGAGCAAGCACTTAACCCTAGTTGCTCTGAATGAGTGTCTACTAAAAAATTCAAAATCACTTAGTATCAAGTTATAACACATTACTTTAGTTTAGCAACAAGAAAACATGTATAGAACATGTATGTGTAACAGAATAGCTTCTGTCACACTCCTCGCCCCAACCTGGACTTGAACCAGGGACCCTCTGCACACATCAACCACAGTCACTCACGAAGCATCGTTACCCATCGCTCCACAAAAGCCAACTACTTCAAGGTCTCAGAGCGAGTGACGTCACCGATTGAAACGCTATTAGTGCGCACCACCGCTAACTAGCTAGCCATTTCACATCGGTTACATATGGACATGTGTTTCAGGGGCTTCAAGAGTGGAGAACAACACAACAGACAACACAGACAATGGTTCTGCAGGGAAGAAATTTGACTAGACTTTTAAATAGATCCGGTATATGCAAACAACATGTCATAGGATACCAGAGATGGTACAGGAGCCCATGGCAGGAAGATCAGGTAAGGAATCTGCCCAGATAAATCTTATTGATGAGTTTGTTCCGGTCTCCACTTGCCTCTTTAGTCTCTCCTATTCTGAAATCTCTATAACTCTCTAAATGGTCTGAAACTTAATGGTTTGTAAGGATAATTCACAGAGAAGATTTGGCCATTTAACAATTTTATTAAATAAAATTCCTTTCGGAATAATCCCGAACCAAAAAGCATAATTACAAAGTACACAATTAAACAAAACAATGGGTAGGGAATGTAATAATCTACATTCCCCATAGAGATAGAACAGACACAAAGCAGATGGAGGCTGGGTTGGAGGTGGGGGCGGCAGAACAAAAAGGGCGACAAGTAGCCTAGCGATTAAAGCATTGGGCCAGTAAACAAAAGGTTGTGTGTTTGAGTCACAGAGCCAACCACTAACCCAACAAGTTTGACAAAAATATTTCTCTGCTTGTCAAACCCGAAAGCGGGTTTAGAAATCATGTCTAACAATCTCGCGGTAGAGCAATTTAAGTAACCCCTCACCTGCTCTATTCTAACAACAGCTCTCTGTCATGATTGAGATTCCAAAACGGAACCGTTGCTAGGATACTTACTGACACTTAGGGACAAAATAATGAGGAGACAGAAGAGTGACTACAACTCGCAAGCTACATCTCCTACACCATTTAAGTTAGAAACGCTGTTCCAACGGTCTCCATCGAGTTGCATGCATGCAACTTTTTGATATCTGTTATACTTTTTCCGTTATTCACTTTGTCCTCTTTTTCTCTTCCATCCGTTTTCATGGGATTTCTCAAGATTCTGAAGCTCCCCATTGTAACATCCTCACTGCCAACGGCAATTCTCTGTAAGTGAAATCATGCAAATTTTTACTCAAATCAGCTAATAATTCCACTTTGCAACTAGTTAGACAAGAAATGACCAGCTTCGTCGACTTCTCTGCTACTCAAATCTGGCGATTGGACAACCAATTATATTCGGAGCAAAAGGTTAAGTAACCCCATCAACAACATTTTTAGTCAAATCTTTGCAAGCAACTTCCATTTTGACCACTATCGCAACAAGTTAGACAAAAAGTTAGAGCGTATGGGATTTTCACCTACTTATACTTCTCTGCTACTCATATCAATTTGCGGAATCAAAATATTCACTATGGAGTTTACAGTACAGTGGTTTTTCTAACTGCATTACCAAGTGTTCTTCCAACTTTTCCCAAACAACTGACGTTTTGACCACTAATGCAACAAGTTAGAGAAAATATTTCCCCTACTTCTCAGCTTGTCAAATGTGCAATCGGATTCAAAATCTTGAGTAGCAATCTCTAGGTAGAGCAATTTAAGTAACCCCTCACCTGCTCTATTCTAACAGCTCTCTGTGTCCTTATTGAGATTCCAAAACAGAACCGTTGCTAGGATACTCACTGACACTGAGGGACAAAATCATGGGGAGACAGAAGAGAGTGACTACAACCACACATCTTTTGACCTCAACTGCACAACTTCTGACAGCAACCACTCAACTGCTTACCATATCTAGTGATCACAACCAAACAATGACATACCACAACCACACAACACAACTTCTGATCACACATTTAACTACTGACCATATCCACACTACCACTGACCACAACTACTGAACCACATAACTACTGACAACAACTTCTGACCTCAACCACATAACTTTTGACCGCAACCACACAACTATTGAGCACAACCACACAACTTCTGACATCTAGTGACCACAACCACACAACTATTGAGCACAACCACACAACTTCTGACCACATCTAGTGACCACAACCACACAACTACTGACAACAACCATGCAACTTCTGAACACAACCACACAACTTCTGACCACAACTATTGAACTACTGACCATATCCACACAACTTATGACCACAACCACACAACTACTGACCACAACTATTGAACCACATAACTACTGACCACTTCTTTTGATGAAATCTACTGACCATCGATGGGAATTTAAAATGTTTTCATAATGTGAAGTGCAATTTCTTAAACTTCTTTCATTACTACAAAAAAAAACATTTAAAGAGCTTTAGCAAGCCGCACATCTTTACTTAAAGTTACCATCTAGTTATAGATACATAATTGTACCCCAATTAATTATGTTTTGCTGTTGCATTTAACTGCCAAAAATGCTGTTATAAAAACTATTTCCTTAGTCGGTGACGTCAGAGGTCACCATGTGGGAGAAGTGGGAGCTCAGGATGTTAGATGAGTTTCCCACTAGTAATTACTAGTTGGAGGGCCATTCAAGTGGATTTTTTCCAGCCTCATATAGTAAATTCCCACTTGGTAACGAACGCACCACGACACTGCTTCCTTCAGTGCCTGATGCGTACTTGTGACTCTCATAAAGGGGGCTTGTCTGTAGTACAGTACATCTCCCACTATGGGGTAATGTGAAAGCCTTTCTCCAACTAAGCCATGCCTCCTAAATCATTTCCCAGTGTGCCTTGGTTTTTGTAGTGAATTGTAGCATTTCCACCCATGAGTGTATTTGTTAGTGACAGAGACATGGTTGTTGAATTCGTTCATTTCAGTCCTGTGGCTTCACATCAATTTTCCTGGCTGACAAGTTGATTGCAAAGAAGACAAGCCTGCTCTGAACAGTGAACAAACAAAGGCGGGAGCTAGCCCCCTTAGCGTAAAACAACATGCCAGCGGATCTGTAAGCCATGATGGAGAGTGGTAAAGCAACACTCACAGAGTACAGGTGTACATTAAATAACAGTGCTTCCATCCTCAGCGCCATCCATGCATCCCACTGGATCTGGCATGTGAGCTTCGTGAGAACCACATGAACGCCAAGAAAAAAGCTACAGCCCCCAAGGTCCTGCTCTCCCTCTTCCCCAAGCACCACAGCTCCAAGCAGGCAGCAGGTCCTGCTCTCCCTCTTCCCCAAGCACCACAGCTCCAAGCAGGCAGCAGGTCCTGCTCTCCCTCTTCACCAAGCACCACAGCTCCAAGCAGGCAGCAGGTCCTGCTCTCCCTCTTCCCCAAGCACCACAGCACCAAGCAGGCAGCAGGTCCTGCTCTCCCTCTTCCCCAAGCACCACAGCTCCAAGCAGGAAGCAGGTCCTGCTCTCCCTCTTCCCCAAGCACCACAGCTCCAAGCAGGAAGCAGGTCCTGCTCTCCCTCTTCCCCAAGCACCACAGCTCCAAGCGGGCAGCAGGTCCTGATCTCCCTCTTCCCCAAGCACCACAGCTCCCACTTGGGAAAAATAAGATACAATGTCATGTAGGTGTGGAACAGAACCATAAGGAGAAGACGTGATGGCTTTGTGTGAAGGCACAGGTATAATGGCAAAACAGTGTCAGATACAATCAACATGACTGTTTTTATATCTTGTCATGAATATATTTTCAAAAATATTTGTTTATGCAATTAATCCTTTACAATTGTTCATGCACTGGTGCTTTTGTCCAGAAATACCACAAATAAATTCACCTGCGCACCTGTCTGGTTATAGTATTATTATTAATATATTTTTTAGTTTCTGTAAGAACTGTAACTGGACTTTATTAATTACTATAACTCTATTACTAATTAAATCTACAAATAACGTTGATCAAATAGATTACAATGTAGTGTTTTATTGTAAGCGAAATCTATTTTTTTCTAGGACTTTGTAGAATTGTACAAAACATATCCTTCACTCTTTGAACAAATAACTATTGTTATTTTTTTATTGATATATTTCCATGAATATTTCTTCATGAAGTTAATCATTTACAATAATGTATGCACTATTTATCAATCATTTACTTATCAAGCACATTGCACACCTTGCATATTGATATGTATCTGATGCATATGCTAAAGAGGATGCCCGGCAACGGTCTGTGGATGTCGATTAAGGCAGCCCCCCGCACCGTTCTGATTCAGAGGTGTTGGGTTAAATGCGGAAGACACATTTCAGTTGAATGCATTCAGTTGTACAACTAACTAGGTATTCCCCTTTCCCTTCCCTTTATTTATATGCTGAATGGCCAGACGGTTCTACCAATACAAACAGAGATCAGAATCCATCTTCCCCTTGTGCCCTAAACAATTGCCTACACTTGTCCCTAGATGGCACTAGTTTATTGGAACTTGGTCCCCAGATGGGACTTCCTGTTGATGCAAAATGAGTTTCCTCTTGGGTCCCCACATTGATCACCTGCCCAGTCCCCACAATGTCATCTACCCTTAATTAAATTAATTATTTACATTTGAAGGGTGTATTTATCTATTTATTATTTATTTTTCGTCTTGTCTCTAGGTTGCCAGGAAATTGGTGTCCCCAGAATGTGATGCCAGAACAGGTGTCCCCAGTAGGTAGTATTAACACATGTGGACATGTTTAATTAGGGCTAGGCCCCTTTTTTCTCCATTTCCACCTGAATGACTTGCCCAAAGTAAACTGCCTGTAGCTCAGGCCCTGAAGCCAGGATATGCATATAATTGGTACCATTGGAAAGAAAGCAATTTAAATAATGTAGGAGAGTATAACACAATAGATATAGTAGGAGAAAATCCAATCCTCCGAAATAAATATTTTGAGTTTGATTACATTTTAGGGTATCTTAGGAGGAAATATAAACGTATTTTGACTTGTTGAAACAAAGTTAAAGGATAGATTTTCGGATTCCTTTCTCTGCAAGTTGAACGAGTGGATTACTCAAATCGATGGTGCCAACTAAACAGACTTTTTGGGATATAAAGAAGGGTTTTATTTAACAAAACCACACTACATGTTATAGCTGGGACCCTTTGGATGACAAATCAGAGGAAGATTTTGAAAAAGTAAGTGAATATTTAATCTTTATATGTGAATGTATGAAACCTGTGCCGGTGGAAAAATATTTTAATGTGGGGTGCCATCCTCAAACAATCGCATGACATGTTTTCACTGTAATAGCTACTGTAAATCAGACAGTGCAGTTAGATTAACAAGAATTTAAGTTTCCAGCCGATATAAGATATATGTACCTAAATGTTTCAAATCCATAATATTTATGATTATTTATTTGAATTACGCACCCTCCAGATTCACCGGAAGTTGTCCCGCTAGCGGGACCCCAATCCTTAAGGAGATTTAACTATACTTGTGGGGACTACACTGTAAAAAAAATTTAGAAATCTATTGATTAGCAACTAGAAATATGTTTGCATTAAATTCATTAATCGTGTTTATGTTCATTAAATGATTCATTCTTGTTTGTTGTACATGACTCAAATAAAATTCTGATGAATTAAATTAATTAATGTCAATCCAATGAGAAGGAGGCCCTTTAAAACAATGACTCTGATATGGTTAGCTATTGCACATGCTCCACACCCACCGGAGGCAGAAAAATTTGTAGAAGCAGGAGTGGGACGTTTCATGGAAGATTAACCAACACGTGCAAGAGTACTCTCACCTAATTGTGTGGCATCCTTGATATTACGGGTAAGTAATTCAGATATATCTACATTCATTTATTTAGTTCAATAGGGTGAGTGATAAATAGTTATTAGATATTTGAGACACATTTCTCAGTTGGATAGTTTTCTCTAAAACATACATTTTATCACTCATGTTTCTCACAGTTAATTCTAGCTAAACTTTGCAATGGCTAGGTTGTATATATTTATACCCTGGATACATTATTTCTCAAAATTGCTTTTTTGTGCTCCATGTAAAACTCTGCCACTGAACAGCAGTGCGGAAAAATAAACCTGCAACCTGCAGTGCAACTAAATCAATTTCATTTCAAAGCCTACCCAACTAACAATGATCTGGATGATGTTGCAGAAACCCTTGTGAAAAAAAGCATCCTTGTCTGAGGGAGCAGGGATCCTTCAATGGCTGTTACGGGTAGAAGATTAGCCTTAAGTATAAAATGGCCAACTTCCGGACCAAACTAAGAGGCCTGAGATGTGCTGAGGTGACGGTAAATTCACTAAAGAACAAGGCCCAAAACAAATGTCTGCCAGTGTTGAATGTGAAAAATCCCAGAAGTCAATTACTGTCCGCATCATCCCAAAGGAGAAACCACTGAGTCTGGAAAAAGAGAGAATTGCACTGCTTTCAGAGATTAAGAAGATAAACAATGACCATATAGTGACAGTGAAAACACAGAAGACAAGAAGTTCTTCAAGGACAGCCCTTGGTTGCAGACTTCAAAACCAGATGGCCAGCTCTGTTCACTGAGGAAGAGGTGCATGTCCTATCAGTGCTCAGGTTTTATATATGCCCCCAGTGTGCACACACACAAGAACAGGAAGATAATGACAAATCAAATATAGTGTTCACCAGTTGTTTCTCACCTCACTGATATTGATATAATATAGTGATCAAACAGCTAGTAATTCATTGTTCATCCTTCCTGTGTTGTATATTGTTGTGATGTTCTGATAGGGTGAGTAACAGGTGCATTGTTAATGTTTTTCAGATCAATAAGGAGTTGCGCATATGCTCATAACAACTGTACCTCTCCTACCTACATTATTTGCTGATCTCTACCGGTACTCTCCACGCATGATGGAGATCCTTCGATGCAAAGGTGGAGCGGCTGGAAGAAAAATTAGACATCTCATGGTGGCCATGTCAAAGGTTTGTATTAAAATGGGTAGACCTATGCTTATAAAATACTTTTTATGCCCCTGTCATGACAATTGCATGAGCATAATTCTCTATACATATGGTAGGCAAACGTGCCAAGGGTATGCAGGTTTTAACTTAATCAAAATACTTAATCATGTGATTATACTGATTACATCAGCTTTAGCCAGAGATGAGGAAGTAATTGGTAAAATCACATGGTGAACTTTTTGGACAGAATGAAAAACCACCCTGTGTGCTATGCAGTATCTTAGACTGTTGCGCCACTCAGGCACTGTAGAACATGACCGGTCGTGAGTGGGCTACAGTAACAGCAAAATAAATACAGTTTTAGTAATACTGAAGTCGTGCACAATTATCAGTTTCTATTTAGGTTTATGTCACCCTATACTGAAACCCAGCCTAAAATCCCAAACAGCAAGCAATGCAGAAGTAGAAGCACGGTGGCTAGGAAAAACTCCCTAGAAAAGCAGGAAACTAGGAAGAAAAGAAGAAGAAGAAACCTAGAGCGGAACCAGGCTGAGGGGTGGCCAGTCCTCCTCAGGCTGTGTCAGGTGGAGATTATAACAGTACATGGCCAATATGTTCAAACGTTCATAGATGACCAGCAGGGTCAAATAATAATAATCACAGTGGTTGTAGAGGGTGCAACAGGTCAGCACCTCAGGAGTAAATGTCAGTTGGCTTTTGGCTTTTCATGGCCGATCATTCAGAGTTAGACAGCAGGTGCGGTAGAGAGAGAGAGTTGAAAACAGCAGGTCCGGGACAAGATAGCACGTCCGGTGAATAGGTCAGGGTTCCATAGCCGCAGGCGGAACAGTTGAAACTGGAGGAGCAGCACGACCAGGTGGACTGGGGACAGCAAGGAGTCATCAGGCCAGGTAGTCCTGAGGCATGGTCCTAGGGCTCTTGTCCTCTGAGAAAGAGAGAGATAATTAGAGGGAGCATACTTAAATTCACACAGGTCACCAGATAAGACAGATGAAATACTCAAAATATAACAGACTGACCCTAGCCCCCTGACAAAAACTATTTCAGCATAATTACTGGAGGCTGAGACAGGAGGGGTCGGGAGACACTGTGGCCCCGTCTGACTATACCCCCGACAGGGCCAACCAGGCAGGATATAACCCCACCCACTTTGCCAAAGAACAGCCCCCACACCACTAGAGGGATATCTTCAACCACCAACTTACCATCCTGAGACAAGGCCGAGTATAGCCCACGAAGAACTCCTCCACGGCACGAACCCAAGGGGAGGTGGCAACCCGGACAGGAAGATCACGTCAGTGACTCAACCCACTCAAGTGACGCACCCCTCCTAGGGATGGCATGGTAAAGCACCAGTAAGACAGTGACTCAGCCCATGTAATAGGGTTAAAGGCAGAGAATCCCAGTGGAGAGAGGGGAACCAGCCATGCAGAGACAGCAAGGGCAGTTAGTCGCTCCAGTGCCTTTCCGTTCACTTTCACACCCCTGGGGCAGACTACACTCAATCATAGGACGCACTGAAGAGGTGAGTCTTCAATAAAGACTTAAAGGTCGAGACCGAGTCTGCGTCTCTCACATGGATAGGCAGACCATTCCATAAAAATGGAGCTCTATAGGAGAAAGCACTGCCTCTAGCTGTTTGCTTAGAAATTCTAGGGACAATAAGGAGGCCTGCATCTTGTGACCGTAGTGTGTGTAGATATGTAAGGCAGGACCAAACCGGAACGATAGGTAGGAGCAAGCACATGTAATGCTTTGTAGGTTAGCAGTAAAACCTTGAAATCAGACCTAGACATTACAGGAAGCCAGTGTAGAGAGGCTAGCACTGGAGTAATATATGATTGTTTGGTTCTAGTCAAGATTCTAGCAGCCGTGTTTAGCACTAACTGAAGTTTATTTAGTGCTTTATCCAAGTAGCCGGAAGGTAGAGCATTGCAGTAGGTTAATCTAGAAGTGACAAAAGCATGGATGAACTTTTCTGCATCGTTTTTGGACAGAATGTTTTTAATTTTTGCAATGTTACGTAGATGGAAAAAAGCTGTCCTTGAAACAGTCTTGATACGTTCGTCAAAAGAGAGATCAGGGTCCAGAGTAACGCCGAGGTCCTTCACAGTTTTATTTGAGACGACTGTACAACCATCAAGATTAATTGTCAGAGCCAACAGAAGATCTCTTTGTTTCTTGGGACCTAGAACTAGCATTGTCCGAGTTTAAAAGTAGAATGTTTGCAGCCATCCACTTCCTTATGTCTGAAACACAGGCTTCTAGCCAGGGCAATTTTGGGGCTTCACCATGTTTCATTGAAATGTACAGCTGTGTGTCATCTGCATAGCAGGGAAAGTTAACATTATGTTTTTGAATGACATCCCCAAGAGGTAAAATTTATGTTGTGAAAACAATAGTGGTCCTAAAACGGAACACCGGAATTTACAGTTGATTTGTCAGAGGACAAACAACCCACAGAGACAAACTGATATCTTTCCGACAGATAAGATCTAAACCAGGCCAGAACTTGTCCGTGTAGACCATTTTGAGTTTCCAATCTCTCCAAAAGAACGTGGTGATCGATGGTATCAAAAGCAGCTCTAAGGTCTAGGAGCACGAGGACCGATGCAGAGCTTTGTCTGACGCCATTAAAATGTAATTTACCACCTTCACAAGTGCAGTCTCAGTGCTATGATGGGGTCTAAAAACAGACTGAAGCATTTCGTGTACATTGTTTGTCTTCAGGAAGACAGTGAGTTGCTGCGCAATAGCCTTTCTAAAACAATTGAGAGGAATGGAAGATTCGGTATAGGCAGATAGTTTTTTATATTTTCTGAGGCAAGGTTTGGCTTTTTCAAGAGAGGCTTTATTACTGCCACTGTTAGTGACTTTGGTACACATCTGGTGGACAGGGAGCAGTTTATTATGTTCAACATAGGAGAGCCAAGCACAGGAAGCAGCTCTTTCTGTAGTTTCAAGCTCGCTATTCTCAAACTCCCTGTCATAAATCAACCAAGGCACAGCGTGCATGTCGTTCCACATCTTTTAATGAAAGTGAAACCAAAAAAACAAACAGGTAAACAGCAAAGAACATGACGCAACCGAGGTGCACACAAACACACACGGAAAAATAGTCACTGTCACACCCTGACCGTAGATTGCTTTGTATGTTTCTATTTTTAGTTTGGTCAGGGTGTGATGTGGGTGGGTATTCTGTGTTTTGTTCTATGTTTGTATTTCTATGTGTTTGGCCTGGTATGGTTCCCAATCAGAGGCAGCTGTCTATCGTTGTCTCTGATTGAGAACCATACTTAGGTAGCCTGTTTTTCCATTTTGGGTTGTGGGTGATTATTTTCTGTTTAGTTGCACCTTACAGAACTGTTCGTTTGTTGGTTTGTTGTTTTTTTGTTCCGTATTCATCTTGCTTAAAGTTATGAATATGTACCACGCTGCACCTTGGTCCTCTCCTTCTTCCACCTACGACAACCGTGACACGTAGTTTAGTTGGAATTAGGGTCCAGTATGCAGCTTGAAGTTTTAAAGGCCAGGACTATTTTCATCAATGTGTCGAGATATAGTACCAAAAAAACTTGAGCGTCTCCGTTGATCCTTGGTCCTGGCAGTGTTGTACAGACTCAGGACAACTGAGCTTTGGAGAAATACGCAGATTTAAAGAGGAGTCCGTCATTTGCTTTCTAATGATCATGTTATTTTCCTCAAAGAAGTTCATGAATTTATCGTCTCTTAGGGAGTCCTGCTTTTTTTTTTGTTAGCCTTGCGACAGTATAAAAAATACATTTTGGATTGTTCTTATTCTCCTCAATTAAGTTGGAGAAATAGGCACAGCTTTCCAAGCTAGTCGGAAGACTTCCAGTTTGGTGTAGCTCCATTTCTGTTCCAATGTTCTGGAAGCTTGCTTCAAGGCTCGGGTATTTTCTGTATACCAGGGAGCTAGTTTCTTATGACAAATGTTTTTAGGTGTGCGGCTGCATCTATGGTATTATGCAAGGTTAAGTTTTGTTTCTCAGTTAGGTGGTTAACCGATTATTGTACTCTGACGTCCTTGGGTAGGTGGAAGGAGTCTGGAAGGGCATCTAGGAATCTTTGGGTTGTCCGAGAATGTATAGCACAGCTTTTGATGATTCTTGGTTGGGGTCTGAGCAGATTATTTGTTGCGATTGCAAACGTAATAAAATGATGGTCCGACAGTCCAAGATTATGAGGAAAAACATTAAGATCCACAATATTTATTCCACAGGACAGAACTAGGTCCAGAGTATGACCGTGGCAGTGAATAAGTCCGGAGACATGTTGGACAAAACCCACTGAGTCGATGATGGCTCCGAAAGCCGTTTGCAGCAGGTCTGTGGACTTTTTCATGTGACAATTAAAGTCAGCAAAAATTTAAGTATTATCTGCCATGACTTCAAGGTCCGATAGGAATTCAGGGTACTCAGCCAGGAATGCTGTATACGACCCAGGAGGTCTGTAAACAGTAGCTATAAAAAGTGATTGAGTAGGTTGTATGGATTTCATGACTAGAAGCTGAAAAGACGAAAACGCAGTAATCTTTTTTGTAAATTGAAATTTGGTATTGTAAATGTTAGCAACACCTCCGCCTTTGCGGGATGCGCAGGGTATATGGTCACTAGTGTAACCAGGAGGAGAGGCCTCATTTAACATAGTAAATTCATCAGGCTTAAGCCATGTTTAAGCCTATAGGGAGGAGGTCAGCGACCTGGTCGTGTGGTGCCAGGACAACAACCTCTCACCTCAACGTGATAAAGGAGATGATTGTCAAATACAAGAAAAAGAGGACTGAGCACACCCCCATTCTCATCAACGGGGCTGCAGTTGGGAGCTTCAAGTTCCTTGGTGTCCACATCACCAATAAACTAACATGGACCAAGCACACAAAGACAGTGGTGAAGAGGGCACGACAAAACCTATTCCCCCTCAGGAGACTGAAAAGATTTTGCATGGGTCCTCAGATCCTCAAAAGGTTCTACAGCTGCACCATCGAGAGCATGGTTGCGTCACTGCCCAGTATTGCAACTGCTCGGCCTCCGACCGCAAGGCACTACAGAGGGTAGTGCAAACGGCCAGGTACATCACTGGTGCCAAGCTTCCTGCTATCCAGGACCTCTATACCAGGCGGTGTCAGAGGAAGGCCCTCCAGCCACCCTAGTCATAGACTGTTCTCTCTGCTACCGCAAGGCAAGAGGTACCGGAGCGCCAAATCTAGGTCCAAGAGGCTTCTAAAACAGCTTCTACCCCCAAGCCATAACTCCTGAACACCTAATCAAATGGCTACCCAGACTATTTGCATTGCCCCCCGCCTCTTTTACACCGCTGCTACTCTGTTATCATCTATACATAGTCACTTTATTAATAACTCTACCTTCATGTACATATTACTTCAACTAACCGGTGCCCCTGCACATTGACTCTGTACCGGTACCCCCCTGTATATAGTCTCTCTATTGTTATTGTACTGCTGCTCTTTAATAACTTGTTACTTTTATTTCTTCTTCTTAGCCATATTGTTTTTAAAATGCATGGTTGGTTAGGGGCTCGTAAGTAAGCATTTCGCTGTAAGGTCTACACCAGTTGTATTCGGAGCACAGGACTAATAACATTTTATTTGAAAACTGTATTAGATGTTTCAGTCAGGCCAATCACATCAAGATTATGATCAGTGATTAGTTCATTGACTACAACTGCCTTGGAAGTAAGGGATCTAATATTAAGTAGCCCTATTTTGAGATATCACAATCTCTTTCAATAATGGCAGGAATGGAGGTGGTCTTTATTCCAGTGAGATTGCTGAAGTGAACACCGCCATGTTTAGTTTTGCCCAACCCAGATTGAGGCACAGACACGGTCTCAATGGGGATAGCTGAGCTGACTACACTGACTGTGCTAGTGGCAGACTCCACTAAGCTGGCAGGCTGGCTAACAGGGTGCAGGCCAGGCAGCAGCATATCTCATTGTGGAGCAAGAGGATTTTGGAGCCCTGTCTATGTTCATAAATAAGATGAGCGTCCCTCTAGCTAGGATGGAGTCTGTCACTCCACAACAGGTCCTGTTTGTGGGTGAGTCCCAGAAAGAGGACCAATTATCTACAAATTCTATCTTTTGGTAGGGGCAGAAAAGTTTTCAACCAGTGAATGAGTTGTGAGACTGCTGTAGAGCTCAATCACTTGATGCTGACACATCTTTCTAGCTGATTTACACGATGAAGCTATGTTGCACTTGGTGATCTGACTGTTTCCATTTCATCCTAACATCGTATGTGCCGATGTGGATAACATCCCTATAGTCTCTACACTCGCCAGTTTTAGCTTTAGCCAGCACCATCTTTAGAATAGCCTTAACATCGGTAGCCCTGCCCCTTGATAAACAGTGTATGATCGCTGGATGATTATTTTTAAGTCTAATACTTCGGGTAATGGAGTCGCCAACGACTAGGGTTTTCAATTTGTCAGTGCTAATGGTGGGAGGCTTCGGCATCTCAGACCCCGTAACGGGTGGAAGAGAGACCAGAGAAGGCTCGGTCTCTGGCTCGTTGCTTAATGGGAAGAATGTCATTTTGGTCTATGATGTCAGGCACCAACTGCAAGAATCAGCCCGAAGGTAATACCAGCTAGCCTAGCCAAGGACCATGAGGCTACACCAACGGCTGAACAATCCACAGCTGAAGTGACTGGACAGAAAGCTATTCTACAAGCAAAAGCTGAAAAGAAGCAGGAATTAATTGCCAAAAATGGACGAAAAGGCAGAGATGCAGTCGGCAGAGCTACAAAACCAGGTTAGCCAGCTGAGAGAGGAGCTGAAAATTGCCACTGAACAGGCTAGATCCAACCACCAGTCACTAGACATCCGCATGACCAGCCCGGAGACCGCGGCTAATGGCTACTCTTACTTGATCACCACGCTGGAAAGGAATGCTCTCCAAATGAAAAAGGAAATCAAGGAACTTAGAGAAAAGATCCTGTTGTTCGAATTTGTGTGACGGCTGTGAGTAGGGTTGCCAACTGTCCCGTATTAGCCGGGATGTCCCTTATAGCAGTATAGCGTAAACGCGACAATTCCTGCAGTCATTTCTGTTGTTGTTCAGTCGGTTTGGCATATCAAGGAAATATGGATAAACCTGGAAAAGAAAAGACTGTGCAGCCTCAATGGGAAGCAAAAAAAGAAGTGGGTTAAGCCCCGTCAGTGGTGATTCGCCGAAAACTTTCTGTACTTTATGCCGTCGGGAATTCTCAATTGGCCATGGAGGGGAGAATGACCTAACTCAGCATGTATCCACAGAAATGCACAAGGCCACGCTAGCTAAAAGTGCTAGCAATATCGGTGCATTCTTCGTGACGTGTACTGCGGAAAATGACAAAATGGCAGCAAGTGAAGCCTCGTATGTGTACCACACGGTTTAACACGGACTCAGATACAACAGCAACGACTGTCTTAAGGTCAACGGTGCTTTGTTTCACGACTCAAATGTTGTGAGGAAGATGCACTTGGGAAGAACGAACGCTGAGATGATTACATTGAATATTTTAGGACCAAAGACTGTGCGGGATATTTTGGATGATCTGTCCCCAACCGAAGGCGAGCCTGTGTATTTCTCAGTTGCCAGTGATGCCTCAAACAAGGGAAATAGGAACATGTTTCCAGTGTGCGTGAGATATTTCTCTGTGTTGGATGGAGTGCAGTTCAAGTTACTGACTTTTATGAAGACAGTGATGAAGCTGCCAATGGCGTATGTTATGTACGCCTCTAGGAAGAGGGAACGCAACACCCTGCTACAACTCAACTCCCCGTGGATGGAAAGTGGTATGGGACTGTATGTGCGAGTAAGGATGACAAAAGCAGAGAATGGTACCATTTACAGGGAATGTATTCCGTCACACGATATTTATGGGGAATAGGGGCTGGACAGAACCAGAGTAAATATCAATGCCACATCTCCTACCTTACCTGCCTAGCCACTACTTACCTAACTTACCACTTGGTGCTCTAACCAAAATACAGGGGGTGGTCCGCCCAGGTCTTACCTAGTGTGTAGACAGTACATAATACGGGTTATGTATGCCCGCAGGCCTCTTGCCTAAGCACTCCCTAGGTGCCTTCCCCTTCCCCCCTGGGAACAAATGAAATAATAACAAATATTTTCAATAATCAAAACTCTGAGAAACACAGGTCATCAAATAAGCTCTAGCTGACTGAGCAACAAACTAACACAGAACATAACCATCAGCGCTCTCAGCAACAACTAACATAGTGCATACCAAATTTCTTTCTGAGACACAACCAACATATGACATAACCCTCAGCTCATTTCTGAGCAACAGAACACTGGCTTATATAGCTGGAGAAGGAGTCTGTAATGGGATACAGCTGTATCCTGACGAGGGGGCGGGGACAGCTCGCCAATCATCAATGGGGCCGACCAATCAGCTGCTTGGGGGAATTTCAGGAAGCCATCCTGAAACACACGTACAAACATAACAACAACACAGGAACTGGGGGAACGTAACAGCATGCATCAAGCTCTGATGAACTGTCTGGAAAAGCATGAACTGGATATTAGACACATCACAGCATATGCAGCAGATAATGACAATGTCAACTTTGGAAAACACCATTCCATTTACCAGTTATTGAGCAGTGCCAACAATCCATTCTGAAAGCTATTTGCACTGAAAGTCTTTCCAAGACCTAGGGAAAGCCAACTTGATCAACATGTTCAGGATTGTCTCATTTTTCTCTCCGGTGACCATTAAATGGTCAGACTCAAGAAACAGATGCAGCACAGAGCTGATCAAAAATTAAGTTCAAATATCTGTGAACTGTGACTTGTCATGCAAGGTGTTCTCTCTGGCTATGCAAAAGGACAAAGGACTGCTTGAATCAGTCAAGAGCAGCAAAAAATATCCATGGAAAAGTAGACTTGGTGAGTGACTCATGCCCCTCTTTTCCTCTTTTGCATTTTAAATGTTTTTTTGTTTTTTTAGCTGTAAAGGTCCAAATTGTGATTTCTTTGGTCATTTATTTAGACGTTTTTTTCACATATGTTTACATGATGATACAGTTTTAGTAAAGCTATAGAGTAAATGGAAAATAAACATGTTGTCACGCCCTGACCTTAGTTATCTTTGTTTTCTTTATTGTTTACCCAGTCTAGGTGTTTATATGTCTATGGTTGCCTAGATTGGTTCTCAATCAGAGGCAGCTGTTTATCGTTGTCTCTGATTGGGGACCATATTTAGGTAGCCATATTCCTTGGATAGTTTATGGGTTGTTATTCTATGTCTCCACATTATGACGAACGTGACACATGTTTTGCCTTTCCAATTGAATAAGAGTATGAATATATATTAATGCACACAACACCATACCCACACCGCCGTGGCACCGTGCACTGGCACGCCACCTTTTGTCCTTTATTTGGTAGTGAGAAAGTTGGCAACCCTAGGTGTGAGAGAGAGACAGGAGGATGACACGCGCCCTACAGAGTTAATCGCAGAGACGCTACAACAGGCACTTGGCCTGGACAAACCCCCACTGCTAGACTGAGCACATCGCACTCTACGAGAGAGACCGGGGGATGGATGACCAGCCATCACCAGCATTCATGATAAATTGCCACTTCTACCAAGAGAAAGAAGCAATCCTTCACAAATCAGCTGAGGTCAAACAAGTGACATCCACACATGGAGACCAGATCCAAATCGACCCTGACTACACTCAGGCGGTTACCAAGCAGAGGGCTGCCTTCAAGGAGGTGAGGGCGATGCTCAAGGGCTGTGAGGGAATCCGTTATGGCCTGTGGTACCCTGCAGATTTGAGGATAACAACCCCAGATAGCGTTCGGAAAAGCTTATCAGAACCAGCACTACCTAAGGATTTCATTCTGAAGAATTTGACACGCAAGTGAAGATGGAACAAAACAGTAACCCAGTTCTCTCTTTCCAATGTTGGGTGAAATTCTAGCCTAACAAACCAAGAAGAAGCAACGGGCTAGTTCTGGAGGCTAGTTATGCTAGCCAGTTTAAGGACTGAACCGGGCCATCCAGCTGCATGGATGTTACTGTTGTTGGTCTGTTAACGGACTGGTTACCTGTGCTGCAAGGGACTGTAACTCCACCAGGAGTTGATGGTAACTAGCTATAGCATTATGTGCATTTTTCCACTAATCAGCATTTTTTATTATGTTAATGCCAGATTAGATAGTTAGCTAACATTTACGTTACAGATCAGACCTCTTTAGCTAACGTTAGCTGACATCACTCGTTCTCAATCTCTGCTAATTCAGATTAGAGCGCATCTGCATTAATATTCATGATGCTTAGACACATGGGCAGGGCCACTGAGTTGAGCATAGTTTACTTTATGACAAACCGTTCTCTCATTAAGAAGCTAAATTACATTTAATATTTTCACAAATATTTTCATATTTAAACATTTAAATTGCTCAACAATTCCATGTGAATCTGATTCATATTCATTAAGTCCCAACACATATTTTCAACTGGTTGGATTACCGAAATATGGTTACTTTTTCCCATTTTTGATGTCACCAGACTCTCTCTCAACGTTAACCAAGGGATTTTCAATAGTCACATCGGTAGAGTAGAGAGAGGAAAAAGGGGAAAAACATTTATGGGGGTCATAAACCTCCTCCACTCAGGCCAACGTCATGACAGTGGCTATTTGAAGAATCTCAAATGCAAAATATATTTTGATTTGTTTAACACTTTTTTGGTTACTACATGATTCCATATGTGTTATTTCATAGTTTTGATGTCTTCCCTGTTATTCTACAATGTAGAAAATAGTCAAAATAAAAACCCTTTAGACCACCTAGTGATTCAATGGTTTTTCTTTATGACATAATTTGTAATCATAAATTACATATATATATATATGTAATTTATGATTACAAATTATGTATAAATTACATATATATATATATATATATATATATATATATATAATATATAATATATAATATATATATATATATTATATATATATATATATATATATATAATATATAATATATATATATATATATATTATATATATATATATATATATATATATATATTATATATATATATATATAATATATATATATATATATATTATATATATATTATATATATAATATATATATATATTATATATATATATTATATATATATATATATATATATAATATATATATTATATATATATATATATATATTATATATATATATATAATATATATTATATATATATATATTATATATATATATATATATATATATATATATATATATATATATATATATATATAATATACGTTCTGGTGAGGCTCAGTCTCTCTAGGTAAGCTGTTATTCGTATGCGGTGTACTGTAAGTGTGTACTAGGGATTAGTGCAGCCTCCCATTCGGGGCGAGGCCAGCACTGAGTGTTGTTGTTCATACTAGTTCTCCTCAATGTGAATGTATGTTATTTAAAAAAAAATACAAATTCAATTATAACTACTATTATTTCTTAGTAATTAAAAAAAAAAAAATCTTCCCCACCTCCCTGTCCCCCTTGCAGAGGTTTTCAAAGGTTTTAAATAGGCTTACTCTTAACTATAGGCTATGCAGGGCAGCATCTAAATTTGTCAGTTGGAACACGCATGGTTTGAACCACCCAGTCAAATGTGGTAAGGTATTTTCCCATTTAAAGAAATCAAAGGCGGATGTAGTGTATCTCCAGAAAACACATCTACGCATGACAGATCATTCTAGAATCAAACAGGGAGGCTTCTCACAGATATTCCATTCCAAATGTCATGCTAAATGCCATGGCTCTGCTATTTTGATTTATAGAGATGTTCAGTTCGTAGAGTCAAAGGAGATATCGGACAAAAATGGCTGTTTTGTTATTGTGCCGGGCAAACTATTCAACATGCCAGTTGTATTAGCCAGTATTTATGCTCCTAGTTGGGACAATGACCAGTTTTTCTGTGAGTTTTTCTCACTCACACCAATTTATACTAGCAGGGAATTCTATCTGTGTCCTTCACCCCACATTAGACCGCTCTAAAGCATTATCAGAGTCCCTTTCTAAATCAGCATGTGTTATTTATTCTTTTAACCAGGCATATGGTGTAACAGACCCCTGGAGATGTACAGATCCTACATCTACTTTATTTTCCCCAGTCCATCAGACATAACCCAGAATTCATCATTTTCTCCGAGACAACAAGTTGCTCCCGCTACTAAAGTCCACTGACTATGAGGGTATTGTCATCTCAGCCCAGTAGTAATGGTACTGTGTTATCCTGACAACGTTCCCCCACAACGCACTTGGCAACTCAGTTCACATCTCTTCTCAGATGAAGAATTGAACACGTATATCGACCCAAATAGATTTTTTCCTAGAGGTCAATCGGCTACCAGAGACTACCAGTGTGCACCCTATGGGAATTTCTGAAAGCATACCTACGTGGCCAGATCATATAATATAATTCCGGCGTGAATAAGAAGAGGTCAGCGCGTCTTACAGAACTTACTAACCCTTATAAACAACATTGATCAGACACACTCAACCACGCTATCTACAGACCTCTATAAGGAGAGAATCACAGACTGAATTTGATATTACTTTGACTGGTTTAAGCAGAGGACTTCCACTTAAAATCCAGACAAAACCACTTTGAATATGGAGAACGGGCCAGTAAACTTCTTTGCCATCACTGAGGCAATCGGCAGCGACTGGCCTAATTGTAATCTGAATAAAGGGAAAAAGGCCATTCCTGAACACGGGGTGAGCCATTCTTAGAAATCTGCTAGACAACCAGTTTTAGTGAGAGGTCTAATGCTTTAATATTTAATAAAATCTGTTCTCGGAATCCATACACAATGGGGAACAGAGGGCACATTTAAATACACATACTAAACAGGGGGAATGGGAACCAGGTGTGCGTAATGAGACAAGACAGTCTGGGGTTGTGTAGTGAATCCAGTTCAGTGACGCCTAGAAGGACAGTGACGTAGAACTCCAGAGCTGGTGAACGGAATGAGCAGCAGTACCGGGGGGATCCGTGACATAGACAGTTATTTTATTTTCCACAGAAGCAAGATCTTATGTATTTTTGCCAACTTTCTATTAAAATGTATTGTATTTTTCCACTTCACCGTCAGACCATTTTCTTGGTAAACTACACACAGTAATGTAAAAGGTATATATTTTTGGGATCCAATTCGTAATATAGTAAACTTATCACAGTTTGGTTGTAATCCAGAGAGGTCAGAACAATTATCTAGATTGACATTGTGGATTTAAAAGAACATGAATCACCAGCGTACAATGACCAGAGTACAATGATACCTTTATTGTTAGGCTCTTGATATTATTGTTGGATCTGATTTTAACAGCTAACATTTCGATGGCCATACAAAATAGATATGCCGATAGTGGACAACCATTTTTAGCAGTATTACTTTAGTGTCTTATTGCAATCAGGATGCATGTTTTGTAATATGTATCTTCTGTATAGGCTTCCTTTTCACTCTGTCAATTAGGTTAGTATTGCAGAGTAACTATGATGTTGTTGAGCCATCCTCAGTTTTCTCCTGTTACAGCCATTCAACTCTGTAACTGTTTTAAAGTCAACATTGGTCTCATGGTGAAATCCCTGAGCGGTTTCTTTCCTCTTTGGCAACTGAGTTAGGAAGGACACCTGTATCTTTGTAGTGACTGGGTGTAATGATACACCATCCAAAGTGTAAATCAAATCTTCACCTTGCTCAATGGGATATTCAATGTCTTTTTTTTTCTTCCCATTGACCAATAGGTGCCCTACTTTGTGTGGCATTGGAAAACCTCCCTGTTTTTTGTGGATGAATCTGTGTTTGAAATTCATTGTTCGAATGAGGGACCATAATTATATGTCTGGGGTACAGGGATGAGGTAGTCGTTCAAAAATCATGTTAAACACAATTTTTACTCCTGAACTTAGTTAATTTTGTCATAACAAAGGGGTTGAATATTTATTTATTTATTATTAATTTTTTTATTAATTCGTAAAAATGTCAAAAAACCTAATTCCACATTGACATTATGAGGTATTGTGTTTAGGCCAATAACAAAAAAATCTAAAATTCAGGCAGTAACGCAACAAAGTGTGAAAAAAGTCAAGGGGTTGGATTGCCTTCTGAAGGCACTATAGGTGTCATAACCAGCCATAAAATAATGCAATATATTTCACAACAGGTCTAAATATGTGTCATGACAGTGTTATGACCATATTGTGACAGGTTACGTCAGCTGTTACGACATGGTTATGACCTTGTCATAATGTGTTATGATGCTGGGTGTCAAGTAAAGTGTTACCCAAAAAAGTTACATGAAAGTGATAAGAAAGTAAGATGACAAATTAACAAAATAACAAATACAAAAAATATAAAGTGTATGCGCTCACTACTAGTTAAACTTTCTAGTTAAATAAAAAAAATACATTCAATTAAATAAATAAACTACTGTAAATAGCTCTAGATAAAAGCGTCTGCTAAATTAATGTCATGTTAAATGTAAATTAATTCAGGGGTAGAATGTGGCAGTTCGATTCGGTTGCACGGCCTTGGCCAATGAAGAATACCATGGTACAAATACACTTATCCATGACCCTCCATTGCCACCTAGTGGATAAAGTAAAAGACATGGTGCAAATAGGCTGAAAATTAGATGCGTTGTGTAGGTAAGGAGGGTTCGTGGGGCGGGGGAAAAAAATAATATGTCATGTGGAAGAAAAAATACAACTTTCCATGTAAGACCTTGGCTCAATTCATTTTCACCTTGATTTATCTCAATCTCTCCTCACCTTCTCAAAACACATTGGAGGAGAAGGCCTTAGGAGAGGGGATATGATGCAAGGAATTGCAGACATATGAATTGAGATGGGCCCTTAAGTTGTCAGTCCACTCTACTTGTAGTTCAGAACAACAACAGTAGAAGGCAGCAGAGGAACATGGTCAGAGCAGACTTGAAAATGAATGAACCTTCCGAGCTCACAACTCCCCATTCAACAGCTTTATTAAAACAAATGTATATTTAAAACTGTGCCATTCATTTCATATTACCACGCCATCACTGTCACAGTCAGATGTACATTTCTGATGCAAATGTCTATCGTAAAATATCATAATTTAAGCCTACAGACTGTCTGTCCTATAGAGACAGTGAGAAAAACATCCCTCTGGAAAAGGGTGTCCCTTTTCATTAGGTGTTGCTAAAACTGTATTTACATGATGATAATGTTAGCAGCTACAGTGTACAGCGTAGTTACACATTGTTATAGTACTGTTACAGCCAAGCAATTTGATAATTTATGATATTATATAGGTATGTACATTAATATAATAACATAGCATTAATACACAACTTATAATAGTATACAACTAAATCCACCGTAACCTTGCTGGAGTCAATGGTATACTCTTGTATACGTAAAATGTTAATCCACTGTTTTATTAAGGTAATGACTCTCCACAGCCTACATGTATACATGGTCTGTCCTGTACTGCAGGGTTTACATAACTCGGTTCAGGGGCCCCCCTGGGTGAACGTTTTTTTTCCCCCTAGCACTGGACAGCTGATTCAAATAATTGAAGCCTGATGATGAGCTGGTTGTTTGAATCAGCTGTGTAGTGCTAGGACAAAAACCAAAACGCGCACCCAAGGGGGCTCCAGGAAAGAGTTTGGGAAAACCCTGCTGAACTGGACTGTATCCATTGGAGCTCAAAACAGAGCGGCACGACTAGCCCTTAACTGCACATACAGAACTAACTGCACATACAGAACTAACATCAACATCATGCATGCCAATCGCTCCTGGCTGAGGGTTGACGAGAGATTCACTTCTTCTCTTCTAGTTTTTATGAGTAATATTACTGTGATGAACATTCCAGATTGTCTGCATAATCAAATAACATTCAGCTCAGACACCCATACATACCCCACAAGACATGCCACCAGGGGTCTCTTCAGACACCCATACACACCCCACAAGACATGTCACCAGGGGTCTCTTCAGACACCCATACATACCTCACAAGACATGTCACCAGGGGTCTCTCAGACACCCATACACACCCCACAAGACATGTCACCAGGGGTCTCTTCAGACACCCATACACACCCCACAAGACATGTCACCAGGGGTCTCTTCAGACACCCATACACACCCCACAAGACATGCCACCAGGGGTCTCTTCACAGTCCCCAAGACCGAAACAGATTCACTACAATGCACAGTATTATACAAGACGACTGCAGGGAACTCCCTTCCATCTCCAACTACTCAAGCAAACAGCAAAATTACATTTACAGTGTGTGAGGGGACACACACAAACACACAGAAACACTCTAACACACACACACATACTTCTTTAGTTGTATTGTTTGTTGTTGTATTGTTTGCATATCGTTGCATTTAACATTTGCATGGCTGTCCTTGTCTATCATGTTTTGTGGATTTTTTTGGGGGACCCCAGGAAGAGTAGCTCCTGTTTCTGCAAAAGTTAATGGGGAAGGGATCAAACTAAACAAAAACAAAAAAGGCCAATTTACAACCGTTTGGTAGCTGTACAGATGTAGCCCGTTTTTGAGCCAGTTTTCTACAGGAGCAACAGGAAATGTGAATTATTATGTGTATTATAATGAATGGCCATTTTTTTAGGGGTCAATACAATTTCAAAAGGGAAATTACGAACTTAAGAAGTCTTTTTAAACCCTTAAATATACTACATGTTTTACATTTTTGAATTTCATGATTTAAATAACTCATAAATTAAGGGGATCATCTAAACAGAAGGCCTTCTTTTTAATACATATAGGATCTCTATGGCAATCACTACCACCCCCAACACAAAACACTTGAAGAATACATGTTATGCCCCATGGTGATTCCATAGTGTTATAGTCCATGATTGGTGGGCTGTTTGGTTGGTAAACACATATCGGACTTGATGACCCCATGATTCCTCAGTCACTGCGACACATTCCATCCCAAATAACTTTGATGTCAAAGACAAAGGGGAAAATGTATCCCTTGGGCTTTGGAACTCAAGTGTGGGGACCACAATAACAACACTTAATCAGAACCACCATTCAGACTGGTGATCAGCAATATATGTGGGAATTCAAATGAGAGGCATTGTGTGGAGAAAGACTAGAGAGATTTGTCTGGTCCCTGGCCCCTTCCTCCTTTTTTACATCTTCTCAGGAGTGACTTTGATGTGGACAAAATGATTGAAAAACAGAGCAGCGTGGCTCGATTTAATTAAGTGTAGAATAGGTTAGTGGGAAGGAGGAGGGGCCAGGGGTGCGGTTTCATAAAAAAAAGTCAATTCACAGAGAACTCTGAAACAAACAATCACGTTTCAGCGAGTGTATCAATCTGCCATCCCTGAGAAGAACGAGAGAAGGTGGTGTGGGTAAATGAGAGGGAGAGAGAGAGCGAGAGAGCGAGAGATGTGGAGGGAGAGAGAAAGCAGGGTGTGAGAAAGAGAGCTCAAGTTGGCTCAATCTTTAGAAAAGGCCTCTCCTCTCCTGCTGGGCCCCACTCGGCTCCTGTCCCCTCCGCACAATGCTGGTGGGGCAGTGACTCCCCCCATGCCCCCCGACTGCCCTCCATGTGCTGGGGCTAACACTGACAGCCTGGATCCAGAGTCCCAGCATATGGAGGCAAGACCAAGGGGGCTCCTCTCCTCTGTGGACCCCAGCTGGAGGTCCGGTGGATGGGGCAGTATAGTACAGAGACACCCCCCCCCCCCCCCTCTCTCTCTATCTCACTCTCCTCTCTCTCTCTCTGTCAAACACACATATACTGTGCCTTCAGAAAGTATTCACACCCTTGCCTTTTTCTACATTTTGTAGACACACAATGTCAAAGTGGAATTATGTTATTAGATTATTTTTAATAAATTCATTCAAAATGAGAAGTTGAAATGTCTTGAGTCAATAAGTATCCAACCCCTTTGTTATGGTAAGCCTAAATACGTTCATTAGTAAAAATTTGGCACTAAAGTAAAACTGCAAAAAATGTGGCAAAGAAATTAACTTAATGTCCTGAATACAAAGCGTTATGTTTGGGGCAAAACCAACACAACACATCACTGAGTACCACTCTTCATATTTTCAAGCATGGTGGTGGCTGCATTATGTTATAGGTATGTTTGTCATCGGCATGGACTAGGAAGTTTTTTAGGGAACCTGTTATGTCTGGTTTTCAATGGACACTGGGAAACAAATTCACCTTTCAGCAGGACAATAACCTAAAACACAAGGCCAAATATACACTGGAGTTGCTTACCAAGTTTGTTTACCAAATTTACCATGATTGTTCTCTCACTTGTTATTTTGTTCTTTCCCTCGTACCCCTTTTCTTCTACTAAACTACTCCTCCCGCTCTCTGGTCGATTGACTAGTGCTGCCATTCCCACCGGGACCACATCTACCTCCACCTATGTTGCCTACCGCATGATGACACCATGCACCCAGAGGGCCACCATGACGACATCCTCTGCTGCCTCCACTGCCGCATACTCATTCCAACACCACCAACTCAGCCTTCAAGCCTCAGACCTTCAAGACTTCGACCCAGGCCCCCAAACCAGCTCGACCTGGCTTCTCTCCCAGCCTCAGATTACGACTTTGCATCAGACACAGCCTATGTCCCTGCAGCCAACAGCTCTGGCCCCCCGGCCCTCCAGCTCCCTTGCCTCTTGCTACTACTTTTCTTTCCGGCCCCACAGGACCCTGGCTCACCCTCTCTATGCCAGTATCGACCCCTCTTTCCCTCAGGTCCCGCTGCCACCACTGCAGCATCTCTCCTCTCTCTGCCCGCGACAACCTCTCACATCCCCACCCCACTCAGCCAGTTCCGTGACCGCCATTCCCCGCAGCGGTCTGGCCCCACTCAGCCAGATCCGTGCCCGCCATTCCCAGCAGCGGTCTGGCCCCACTCAGCCAGTTCCGTGCCCGCCATTCCCCGCAGCGGTCTGGCCCTACTCAGCCAGTTCCGTGCCCGCCATTCCCCGCAGCGGTCTGGCCCCACTCAGCCAGTTCTGTGCCCGCCATTCCCCGCAGCGGTCTGGCCCCACTCAGGCAGTTCCGTGCCCGCCATATCTGCATGGACCCTTTTTGCACTACATTCTGTATATAGCTGTACAAGGCAATAGGTGCGACTCTGTTACAGTTCAGTGAACCCGACTTCCTCTCTGTTCTAATCTTCACTACCGGTCACTCTGGCCTCCCGGCCTCCTAGCCAGACCGCCGCTCCCCCTATCTCTGCCAGTTACAATCTCTCCTCACCTCAGGTCCCTCTGGCCCCGTGCAGCAGCTCATCCCCTCTCTCTGCCAGTGACATCCTCCCCACCTCAGGCCCGCCGGCCTGTGACCGCTGCTCCCATGGTGACACACCCTCCTTCTCCACCAGTGACGACCTCAATCTTTGGCTGCTGCTCCAGCTTTGGCTCGGCCCGTGTTCCTCACAACTGTGACCTTCTCTCAGTTCAATGAGCAGATTGCCTCGATGTTCCAGTTTTCACTGCTGTCCGCAGCTCAGCCCCGCCCTCCGGCTCACCATTCCCTCTCGACAGCCGCCCTGGCTCTTCATCCACTCAACACACTCCACTTCCAGTCTCTTCCTCGCTTTGCCAGCAAATCCTACAAGGTCCCGGTGGCCCCTCTCCCCACCTCAGGTCCCGCTAGCCTTCTCATACTATGTAGACGTAATCTGCTCGGCTCGCCCTTCTCGCCGATAAGAGTTGGTTGTCTGGCATGCCATTGTTATGGATCAGGCCATTTTGTTTTGGTGGTGCAACAATCCTCGACTGCCCTTGCCTGTTTTCAGCTTTTACTGCCTCCAGGCTCCTACAGTGGAATGTCAGCACATACTGGGGAACTCTTGACGGCTGTACTGTAATCTCCCAACGCTAACGGCCACTATTACACCCACTGCATTGCCTTTGCTTGCTGCTCCGCTCTGCCCCCTTCGGTCGTCGTCCCCTATGCTCCAATGACCTGGTTTGCCTTCGACACCTATTCGACGCTCCGGCGGCGGCTCACCCCCACTCTCTGCCAGTGACGGCCTCTCTTCACCTCTGTTCCTGGTCCTGCGACGGTTCGGCCCCTGGTCTTACCAGCTGAGACACTCTCCTAGATCAGTGCACCAACTGCCTCTGTTCATGTTTTCAACAGCCGGCTACAGCCCATCCTCACCAAAGTTGGATGTGGAGGTCCTGGGCTGGCTCTACAAATTTTAAAAGATTCCAGCCATGCAAGTCATAGACTCTTCTCTCTGCTACCACACAAGTGATACGATGCATCAAGTCTTGAACCAACAGGACCCTGAACAGCTTCTACCCACAAGCCATAAGACTGCGAAATAGTTGGGTAGCAATTTAGTTAACTGTTTAACTATCCGCATTGATCCTTTTTGCACTACATTCTGTATATAGCTGTATACTGCCAAGCTATCGTTACTCACTCTGTATCTATTAGTACTTTCATTATTACTTGTTTTAATTTTCTTATTTCTCTAGGAAAGGGCCAGTAGGTACGCATTTCACTGTTAGTGCATACCTGTTGTTTACGAAACGTGACAAATAAAATAAAATACAATTTGATCCATTGTTTGATGAATTTATGTTGCTTGCTTGAGAGTGCAGATACAGGCTCTGTCACGGCTGTTGGAAGGAGAGGACCAAGGTGCAGCGTGGTACGTGTTCATATGTTTATTTGAACTGAACACTGAAATAACAAAGAGAACGAACGAAACCGAAACAGTCCTGTCTGGTGCAGACACAAAAAACAGAAAACAACTACCCACAAGACATAGGTGGGAAAAGGCTACCTAAGTATGGTTCTCAATCAGAGACAACGATAGACAGCTGCCTCTGATTGAGAACCACACCCGGCCAAACATACAGAAATGGAAAACATAGAACACAAAAACATAGAATGCCCACCCCAACTCACGCCCTGACCAAACCAAAATAGAGCCATAAAAAGGATCTCTAAGGCCAGGGCGTGACAGGCTCCTTAAGATTAAAACTAACAGGTCTAACAGGTCTCCTTCATGCCAACTGCTATTAGCTTTCTCAATAAGCAGTAGTAGTACTGTTAGCTGCGTACATTTTGCTGTATACAGTGCCTTCACAAAGTATTCACACCCCCTTTCCCAATTTTATTGTGTTTCAAATGGGATTCAAATTGATTTAGTTGTCTTCTTTTGGCAACGATCCACACAGAATACTCTGTAATTTCAAGTGTTTTTTTTGGGCAAGGATTACAGCTGTGAGTCTTTCTGGGCAAGTCTTAAGAGCTTTGCACACCTGGATTGTACAACATTTGCACATTATTATTTTTAAAATTCTTCAAGCTCTGTCAAGTTGGTGGTTGATCCTTGCTAGACAGCCATTTTCAGGTCTTTCCATAGATCTTCAAGACGATTTAAGTCAAAACTATAACTGGGCAACTCAGGAACCTTCAATGTCATCTTGGTAAGCAACTCCAGTGTATATTTGGCCTTGTCATTTAGGCTATTGCCCTGCTGAAGGGTGAATTTCTCTACCAGTGTCTCTTGGAAAGCAGACTGAACTAGGTTTTCCTATAGGATTTTGCCTGTGCTTAGCTCTATTCCGTTAGTTTTTTTTCATAACTTTAGTATACTTTTATCTAAAAAGGATAGCTTTTTTAATGTTTCACTATCTTTATTTTTCTGAACATCACTGAGGAGAATGGTCCTCCCCTTCCTCCTCTTAGGAGCCTCCACTGTTTGGTAGAACCCTTTTGGTTTCCATGTAGAGCCCTTTCTACAGAGGGTTCTACATGGAACCGAAAGGGGTTCTTCAAATGGTTCTCCTATAGGGACATACGAAGAACCCTTTTAGGTTCTTGATAACATCTTTTTTTCTAAGATAAGGGAAGTTAGTTCTACCTGGAACCAAAAAGGGTTTTCCTATTGGGGCAGCAGAAGAGTGTAGCTTGCAGTATAATGGCAATGACTTTATTTATTAATTGTAATTGTAGTAATTAAGTTCGGTTTGTGTTTTTGTCACAGAAATGTACTTAAGAAAACGATATTGTTGTGCTAATACATTATTGTAGTTCCCTTTGTCAGCAACTAAATGGAGGGATGTACAGAATAAATTATATTTCCAAATCAACCTCCATATTTTGACACTCCATATTATGCTCTCATTTCATTGTTTTCAGAGGAAGATACAAAAATAAATGAGGCTGTAGGCAAGTGTTCAGTGGTGATTATCTGAAAGACTAAAATGGACAGTCAATGATATTAGCTAGCTGTATTGGGTATGTTGTTCTTTATTTTCTATCCCAAACCCTAATCGACACCTTCGCCATACCCCCCTTTTGGGGTAAATTATATGACAATGACTGTATCAGACCTCCCAGTTCTATCATAGGTGATACAATAGATAGTAGTACCCAAAAAACAACATCTTAACCCTGAGACTGGAAGGGTAAACAGTCTAAATTTGACCGGTCAAACTAAAAATGAACTTAACCAATACTTTTGTTAAATATTTGTTACAAGCAGCAGCATTACAACAGGCAGATTCATTGATGAGACGTGATACACTATAGCTGAACAAACATTTTATTTAACCCCCTAGAGTCGAATGACGCACCGGTGCCCCAATCTAAGCAACATCATTTAAAAAATGGCCATCAAAATCTGTCAATTTAAGCTAGAGATATTGGATGGGTCTCAATCCACCGCATCTGCGATGAAAGGTGGCAGAGCTAGACTGATGTTTGTCAGACAATGAGACATGCCAAAAATTGGTCTTCTCACGAAAACGTATGTAGTGTCCGAACGGTTTGACACGATGGTGTTCTCCGTTTTGGTCTATGACCCACACAAGTGTCAGGATACTTGTCTGAAGTTGGTATCATCTCACGGTGGTGTTCTCCGTTTTGCTCTATGACTTTCACAAGTGTAACGGTACTCGTCTGACCTTAACCTGTACCTGATTTTTTTTTTATACAAAAAATGTAAGTATGAAGGTAGTTTTGTGCCTACCCAATAAACGGGGTTAAATACAGTATGTGCACATTTTATATATATAAATGTGCACAAAAAATCAGGAATATATATATACAGTGCCTTGCGAAAGTATTCGGCCCCCTTGAACTTTGCGACCTTTTGCCACATTTCAGGCTTCAAACATAAAGATATAAAACTGTATTTTTTGTGAAGAATCAACAACAAGTGTGACACAATCATGAAGTGGAACGACATTTATTGGATATTTCAAACTTTTTTAACAAATCAAAAACTGAAAAATTGGGCGTGCAAAATTATCCAGCCCCTTTACTTTCAGTGCAGCAAACTCTCTCCAGAAGTTCAGTGAGGATCTCTGAATGATCCAATGTTGACCTAAATGACTAATGATGATAAATACAATCCACCTGTGTGTAATCAAGTCTCCGTATAAATGCACCTGCACTGTGATAGTCTCAGAGGTCCGTTAAAAGCGCAGAGAGCATCATGAAGAACAAGGAACACACCAGGCAGGTGATAACAAGTTCAAACAGGTGCCATTAATACAGGTAACGAGTGGAGGACAGAGGAGCCTCTTAAAGAAGAAGTTACAGGTCTGTGAGAGCCAGAGATCTTGCTTGTTTGTAGGTGACCAAATACTTATTTTCCACCATAATTTGCAAATAAATTCATTAAAAATCCTACAATGTGATTTTCTGGATTTTTTCCCCTCATTTTGTTTGTCATAGTTGAAGTGTACCTATGATGAAAATTACAGGCCTCTCTCATCTTTTAAGTGGGAGAACTTGCACAATTGGTGGCTGACTAAATACTTTTTTGCCCCACTGTATATATACCTTTCTGATTTTTTTATTTTTATATCTCCTCGATTTAGGGCAGACCTTGTTTCTAATGATTTCTTTTTTTGACTGTACTTTTTGCCATTTATGCATTTCTATGGGCTTTAGTAGGAAAGGCTAAAATCAATATTTTATCCCCAAAAAAATTACACCTAAAGGGGTCCAACAATTCAAAATAAAATGGCCATACTCTGGATTGTTTGCCTACCTCAAACCAATTGAATATTTTTGGTGTTTTGACTGATGTCACATCTATGCTAATATGGCTCAAATTTGCTAGAGAGCTCGCTAACCAAAAACAGTAACGATTTATTTGAGGGACAAATGCTCATTGTGCAACTTTATGTTTTCAATAAACATTGGAGATGAAGTATAGTTTACATGATATCAACAATCTAAGCCAACCCTGTCTGTTTTGCCCCATAGTTACTCACGCATTTGTTTTTCTAAACAACCAACCCGTCTAAAGCATCTATGAACATGTGATTAGTATTGCCTAAATCAACAAAGACACAAATGGGTAAGTTAAGTTGGCATCACAATGCCAAATAGGGATACACTTTCTTCTTGTATGGGTGGAAACAAACTTACCATCCAGCCATAGTAAGTGGACCTCCTCCCGGGACTCAGACATGCTTAGGATGTCTCTGAAGACCTTGCACACCAGAGAAAGGTTGCTAAACAGAGTCTCCCTCAGCCAGGACCACCTCCATCAGAACCTTTTCACAATCTTTTGTTAGAACTAAATAATAAGGACTATTTTGTGGGAAGTGGGTTTATCTACTATAGCTCAGACGTAATTGCACTTTGCTACATAAGTTAAGTAATGCAAAGAGTTATCATTGCGTCATTGCATAACTCTTTAGTTATGTCTGAAACAATAAGGCATTATTAAGTGTACTTGTGTGAAACAATGTGTGAAATAATGAAATGCTATTGACTAAATAACACCTGATCAAAGTTTATGAGCTAGCTAACTGGCTAGCTAGCCTCAAATCAAATAGCTAACAATCACTGAAAGAACAGAAACTGAATATCAATGACAAAAGACTGATACACTCTACCAAATTTTCAGACATACTACTGGGCTGCAAATTTCAGAGCCCTTCTGTACTGGCTGCAGACTGATCCTACTGGCCCTAGACCACTCTGGGTCCAGATGGAGTCTGAATCGTGTAAACCTGCAGCACTTTCCTCTGTGTTGTGCTCGTCTCTCCCGGTGTCCCTAGGCAAAAGGTGTGTCAACCCAATTGTAAAGCAGTCTCTTAAAATTTGGAATCAGTTCTGTTTAGCCTTTAGCCTCCGAGGCTTTTCTCTATCAGGCCCAATCAATCAGAACATTTTATTTCCTCCATCTTTGAATGATGGGGCTTTTGGCATTTGGCACTCACTAGGCCTCTCCTCGCTAGCCCAATTATTCTTTGATGATACATTTGCCTTTTTTTCTCAGCTGCAGGAAAAGTTCAATCTCCCCCAATCGCACTTTTTCCACTATCTCCAGACTAGAAACTTTGTCAGAGCTAACACACCTGGATTTCCCCATAGGCCTGCGAATACAGCTATAGAGAGCATCTTGGAGTTGAACAAGCTTCCTAGTGGTGCAATTTCAGATGTACTGTATATGCAATCATTCATGACTTACAGAACCCTTCTTTGGTGCCTTTAAAGACTCGATGGGAAAAGGATTTGGGGGAGGAACTTGGGGAAGACGCCTGGGAATCTATGCTGCACAGGGTGCACTCGTCCTCTTTTAGCACTAGACACAGCCTCATTCAATTCAAGGTGGTTCACCGTATCCACTGGTCGGGGGCCAAACTTGGAGGAATATTCTCTGATTTTGATCCTACCTGTGTCAGATGTAAAGTGGAACCAGCCACACTGTTGCATATGTTTTGGGGCTGTCATAAACTGTCAAGTTTCTGGGAATTAATATTTAAATGTTTCTCTGATATATATGACACTGTTATAGATCCGTCTCCCCTTACAGCCCTTTTTGGAGTACTGCCCATGGGTACCTCCCTATCAAGAATCCAGTCGTACACTGTTGCTTATACAACTCTTTTAGCTAGACGGCTAATACTACAGAACTGGACGATGGCAGCTCCCCCATCTTATAAATATTTGGTGAGAGATGTTGTGCTCTCTGAAACTAGAAAAAATTCAATTCAATTCACGTGGGAACCCCAAACTGTTTGAGGCTTGGGCTCCATTCCGGTCTTACTTTAAACAGTCTGATGGCATTCCAATTAAAACTAAAATAAGTCTGTATTTGACCCCCTGTGACTTAAGGGTTGGAGGAGCTTCTCTCTGTGTTTTTGCTGGGGGGCCATTAAGATCCATGTGCTTATTGATTGTGACCCACGGATGCCTTGTTCATCTTGCCCGGGCAGAGACTGAAGTGTGAGCTTGTTTTTACCAGTTATTTTTAAATTTTGTTCACTCCTACATGAATAATAATTCTATTTTTTTTATTTTAAAGCATTGTAAACTTTATTTTTGGTCCAGTGGATGGTCGGTCTGTGGCCATGACTGTCTGTGAGTGGTTGCATTTCTCCAACCTTATCCCTTGATGGTTTACAGGAACAATGGTGAGGTGTTTGCTCTCTCCCTGTACTATAGATTGCCCTTTAACCTTTGTAGCCTTCTGCCTGGTGTGTTTAACTTGTCTAAAGTTTGGTATCTTTAAAGCTATTTTTTTATTTGTATTTGTATTTGGTTTTTTTTTGTAGTTGAGTATATTATTTATATTGCTTTGTGTTGTCTTGTCTGTGTGTGTGTGTGTGTAATAAACAGAGTAAAAAAAAAAGACTGATACACTGCTGTGCTGTGCCGTTGCTAGCACTACAATTCAAATGACATGAGGCAGCCGTTGTGCTAGCTAACGAGTCATGTGGGTGGAGGCCGGCTAGCTAGTTGTTTTTATGCTACGTGGAAAATACATATATATATTTTCAACCACCTTTCTCAAAACAACCTTCATTATATAATTTAACACATGCAATCTTGCTTGGGAATTTTTAGAACAGATACCTCTTCCTCTTTGTTGACACATTTGAGCCGGACTGGTACACCAAAGACACTGCTGCAGGAACATAGCTGCATGCAGATTTCCCCAAGTCCCAGCGACACTAAACCATCTGAGAATGACAAAAGTCAACCTGTCAGAAGGAGTTGGTCATCTCAAATAACCTATGTAAAAAAAACAACAAAAAAACATTTAACTGCATGCATGATCAGAAGGATGGCTAAATATTTACCCGGAAAGATTGTTAAGCAAACAGCCCAAGCATTAATTGAGTGTCAGGTGAACTACTGTTCTGTGGTCTGGAGAAATGCATCAGCAAGTGAAATTAGGAGGCTGCAGATTGCACAGAACAAAGCAGCAAGGATTGTTTTAAGGTGGAGATATGGTTCTTCTGTTGTAGTCATGCACAATGCTCTTGGTTGGTCATCAATCAACAAGATAATTGAAAAACCATGCTTATTTTATTTCACAATGTACACCATTTAAAACGGCCAAACTCCATTCACAACAGTATTTTGACTCCCTAGTGGCGCAGCGGTCTAAGGCATTGCATCTCAGTGCAAGAAAGGATCAATACAGTCCCTGATTCAAATCCAGGCTGTATCAGAGGCCAAATAACATTTCAATTCAGAGCAATATAACAATTTATCTGAGCAAACCAGAAACTTTTCAATATATAAATTCCAACAATACTTTAGAACCATTTATATACCGTGGGGAGAACAAGTATTTGATACACTGCCAATTTTGCAGGTTTTCCTACTTACAAAGCATGTAAAGGTCTGTATTTTTTATCATGGGTACACTTCAACTGTGAGAGACGGAGTCTAAAACAAAAATCCAGAAAATCACATTGTATGATTTTTAAGTAATTAATTTGCATTTTATTGCATGACATAAGTATTTGATCACCTACCAACCAGTAAGAATTCCGGCTCTCACAGACCTGTTAGTTTTTGTTTAAGAAGCCCTCCTGTTCTCCACTCATTACCTGTATTAACTTCACCTGTTTGAACTCGTTACCTGTATAAAAGACACCTGCCCACACAGACTCCAACCTCTCCACAATGGCCAAGACCAGAGGGCTGTGTAAGGACATCAGAGATAAAATTGTAGACCTGCACAAGACTGGGATGGGCTACAGGACAATAGGCAAGCAGCTTGGTGAGAAGGCAACAACTGTTGGCGCAATTATTAGAAAATGGAAGAAGTTCAAGATGACGGTCAATCACCCTCGGTCTGGGGATCCATGCAAGATCTCACCTCTTGGGGCATCAATGATCATGAGGAAGGTAAGGGATCAGCCCAGAACTACACGGCAGGACCTGGTCAATGACCTGAAGAGAGCTGGGACCACAGTCTCAAAGAAAACCATTAGTAACACACTACGCCGTCATGGATTAAAATCCTGCAGCACACGCAAGGTCCCCCTGCTCAAGCCAGCGCATGTCCAGGCCGGTCTGAAGTTTGCCAATGACCATCTGGATGATCCAGAGGAGGAATGGGAGAAGGTCATGTGGTCTGATGAGACAAAAATAGAGATTTTTGGTCTAAACTCCACTCACCGTGTTTGGAGGAAGAAGGATGAGTCCAACCCCAAGAACACCATCCTAAACGTGAATCATGGAGGTGGAAACATCATTCTTTGGGGATGCTTTTCTGCAAAGGGGACAGGACGACTGCACCATATTGAGGGGAGGATGGATGGGGCCATGTATCGCGAGATCTTGGCCAACAACCTCCTTCCCTCAGTAAGGGCATTGAAGATGTGTCATGGCTGGGTCTTCCAGCATGACAACGGCCCGAAACACACAGCCAGGGCAACTAAGGAGTGGCTCCGTAAGAAGCATCACAAGGACCTGAAGTGGCCTAGCCAGTCTCCAGACCTGAACCCAATAGAACATCTTTGGAGTGAGCTGAAAGTCCGTATTGCCCAGCGACAGCCTCGAAACCTGAAGGATCTGTAGACGGTCCGTATGGAGGAGTGGGCCAAAATCCCAGCTGCAGTGTGTGCAAACCTGGTCAACAACTACAGGAAATGTATGATCTCTGTAATTGCAAACAAAGGTTTCTGTACCAAATATTAAGTTCTGCTTTTCTGATGTATCAAATACTTATGTCATGCAATAAAATGCAAATTAATTACTTAAAAATCATACAATGTGATTTTCTGGATGTTTGTTTTAGATTCCGTCTCTCACAGTTGAAGTGTACCTATGATAAAAATGACAGACCTCTACATGCTTTGTAAGTAGGAAAACCTGCAAAATCGGCAGTGTATCAAATACTTGTTCTCCCCACTGTATATAATCAATTGGAAGGTTGTGCAGGACTATAGTAGATGAAGGAATCAATCTTATCATTTCAGACTGTATTTATCTGGTCAATATGTCAGTGTATTATTCTGTTTGTAACAGTGTGTTAAATGTGAAAATGTGATCATATTATAACTTGTATTTTAAGGTTTAAGGACTCTTGGAAGGTTAGTCCAAATGAGGACAAAAATAGATCCTAATCAAATCAAAATCAAATCATCAGGAGTTGTGTCAGTTAAAGTTGAATCAACGGGAGTAAAAAAAAGTGTTATTTTATTTGAATCATATTTTTAGGAGCATGTTTCTAGAATATACAAATAATTAACATGTCCATCTATCTACAGTTCCTTCAGAAAGTATTCACACCCCTTGTCACGGACGTTAAAAGAAGAGGACCAAGGTGCAGCATGGTAAGCGAACATTTTCTCTTTATTTGGAAAAGGACGCCGAACAAAACAATAAACACTACAAAAATAAACCGTGAAGCTAAAGGCTACGTGCCATAAACAAAGTCAACTTCCCACAAAGACAGGTGGGGAAAAAGGGCTGCCTACGTATGGTTCTCAATCAGAGACAACGATAGATAGCTGTCCCTGATTGAGAACCCTACCCGGTGAAAACATAGAAATACAAATAATAGAATACCCATCCCAACTCACACCCTGACCAAACCAAACTAGAGACATAAACAGGATCTCGAAGGTCAGGGCGTGACACCCCTTGACATTTTCCACATTTTGTTGTGTTACAGCATGAATTTAAAATTGATTAAATTGAGATTTTGTATCACTGATCTACATACAATACTCTATAATGTAGAACATTTTTGAAATTAATAAAAAATGAAAAGCTGAAATGTATTGAGTCAATAAGTATTCAACCCCTTTGTCATGGCAAACCTAAATAATATCACCTAAATGTTGCTTAACAAGTCACATAGTAAGTTGCATGGATTCACTCTTTGTGGAATAACAGTACCCCACACATACAATTATCTGTAAGGTCCCTCAGTTGAATAGTGAATATCAAGCACAGATTCAAGCACAAAGAACAGGGAGGTTTGCAATGCCTCGCAAAAAAGGGCACCCATTGATAAATGGGATGGGAAAAAGCAGATACTGAATATCCCTTTGAGCATGGTGAAGTCATCAATTACGCTTTGGATGGTGTATCAATACACACAGTCACTACAAAGATACAGGCGTCCTGTTACATCCTGATCTGTTTCACCTGTCTTTGTGATTGTCTCCACCCCCCTACAGGTGTCACCCCTCTTCCACATTATCCCCTGTGTTCTCTGTTGCCAGTTCGTCTTGTTTGTCAAGCTTACCAGCGTTTGTCCTGTCAGCTCCTGTCTTTTCCCAGCCTCTCTTTTTCTCGCCCTCCTGGTTGTTGACCCTTGCCTGTCCTGAACCCGCCCGCCTGACCACTCTGCCTTCCCCTGACCTTGAGTCTGCCTGCCGTCCTATACCTTTGCCCTTATCTGGATTTCTGACCTCTGCCTGACCTGACACTGAGCCTGCCTTCCGTCCTGTACCTTTGCCTCTGTTACTGTAATAAACATTGGCACTTCGACACGGTCTGCATCTGGGTCTTACCTTATCCTGACAGTACGAACTGGCCATGACGGACCCATCAGACCCGGGCCAGCTGCACAACGCCATCTCCTCCCAAGGAGCCACCATTGGGGAGGCATGAGGAACTGCTTCGTGGCCTATGGAGAGGGTCCAAATGTTGGCTGAATACCATGACCGGGCATTGGACGGTTTGCTGGAGCAATTCCATGGGTTGTCTGGGAGGCAGCCTACCACGGTAGTAACCCCACAGCCCTGCAGTAAACCAGCTACTAGAAGCGCCGTCTCATCGGTCACTCCACCTTCTCGGGAGCCCTGTTTACCCCCCGGAACGTTTCAATGGAGAGTCAAGCACCCGTCGGGCGTTTCTAGCTCAGTGTGCCCTCATTTTCGAGCTTCAGCACTCCTCCTTCCCCTCGGATCGCTCCAAGATAGCCTATCTCATCACGCTGGTGTCCGGGAGGGCTCTCCCTCATCACTTTGAGCCTCCGAATCGATGGGTGACAACAGGAATGACGGAGGAAATTAGATTTCGCTTGCACGCCCAGGGATCGCACCTAGCCTTCGAATCAACCCGGAAGCTCCCGACGGTCTCGTTGTCAAGAGGACCCGAGGCTTCCCGACATGCCCTGAGGGCTGCTGAAGATGGCCGAGTCACCGCTTCCTGAGCCTATGCCACTGGGCAGAGCTGGGCTGTCACCAGCGGAAAGGCAATACAGGATTGACACAAAGAGTCTGTATTGCGGGATGAAGGTGCCCCGGACCTCTCCGTCATTCCTGTGGAGTACCAGGACCTCCGGGAGGTGTTCAGCAAGACCCGGGCCACGTCGCTTCCGCTGGACCGACCTTATGACTGCAGGATTAACCTTCTCCCTAGCACCACGCCGCCCCGGGGACGTCTGTTCTCTCCGTCGGGACCGGAGACCAATGCTATGGATACCTACATTGGGGACTCACTAGCTGCTGGATTTATCAGTCCCTCTTCCTCTCCAGCCGGCAGAGGCGTCTTCTTCGTGGAGAAAAAGGACAAGACCATGCGCCCATGATTTGACTACTGGGGACTCAACCAAATTACGGTTAAGAACCGTTACCCGCTACCACTCATCTCCTCGGCCTTCGAGCCAGGGTGTCACTGTGATTTCCAAGCTCGATCTATGGAACGCCAACCATCTCTTGCGGATATGAGAGGGGGACAAGGGGAAGACCGCCTTCAACGCGGCCAGTGGCCACTACGATTAACTGGTCATGCCCTTTGGCCTCACCAATGCCCCGTCTGTGTTCCAGGCTCTGGTGAATGATGTTTTCCGCGACATGTTGAACCGGTTCGTCTTGGTCTACATTGAGGACAACCTCGTCTTCTCCCGCTCCCCTTAAGAACATGTGCTCCATGTCTGGAACTTCAATGCCTTCTGAAGAATCAGCTGTTTGTGTAGGCAGAGAAGTGCAAGTTCCATCGCTCCACCATCCTCTTTCTGGTTTACATCATCTCTGCTGGAAGTGTCCAGATGGATCCCGGAAAGGTGAGAGCAGTAATTGATTGGCCTCATCCTACGTCCAGGGTGCAGTTGCAATGTTTCCTGGGGTTCACCAATTTATATTGCCGCTTTATCCGGGGTTACATTACCCTGGCTTCCCCCCTGTCAGCACTCACCTTGCCCAAGGTTCTGTTCATGTGGTCCCCAGCTCCTGACCGCAGCTCCCATCCTGGTTCATCTGGACCCATCTCGTCAGTTCGTGGAGGAGGCCGATGTTTCGGACGTCAGTGTGTGGGCTGTCCTGTCCCAGCGTTCTGCTCTTGACCTCAAGCAACATCTCTGCGCCTTCTTCTCCCATTGGCTCAACACCACGGAAAGGAATGTGACGATAGCGTCACTGCCTGGAGGGGGCGGAACATGCATTCATTGTGTGGACTGCGCACAGCAACCTGGAGTATTTCCACACCGCCAAGAGCCTCAACTCCAGGCTTGCCAGGTGGGCCCTGCTGTTCACGCGATTCAACTTCTCCATCTCATACCGGCCGGGATCCAAGAATGTCAAGCCGGATGCACTGTCCCGCCGCTATAGCCCCACGACTACTACCTCGGAACCCGAGACCATCCTTCCCACCTCATGCCTGGCAACAGCACTCAGCTGGGGAATAGGGAAGCGAGGTGGGACCTGATAACCGGATGTTCTTTCCCGACACCGACCGCTCTGCGGTTGCTGGCCTACCACCCGGGCGCCATCGGACCCTGGCCTTTGTGCGACAACGCTTTTGGTGGTCTAACATGGTCTCGAACGTGTCTGCATTCCTCGTCGCTTGCATAGTTTGTACACAGAACAAACTCCTAATCAAGCTCTGGCTGCTGTCCTCCAACCTCTTCCTGTCCCTGGTCTCACATCTCCCTGGACTTTGTCACGGCTCTTCCCCCGACTGATGTCAACACCGCCCTCCTCACTTCATTTTTCTCCCCAAATTACCCTCTGCCAAAGAGACGGCCCAGCAAATGGAGCAGCACATCTTCTGGATCCATGGACTGCCCGTGGACATGGTCTCCGACCAGGGTTTTCAGTTTTCATCCCAGTTCTGGGAGGCGTTCTGCACCCTCATTGGGTCGTCAGCCACCCTGTCCTCCGGGTTCCAGCCCCAGTCCAACGGCCAGTGGGAGCGAGCCAACCAGGACCTCTAGACCACCCTGCGCTGCCGGGTGTCCTCCAACCCCACCAGCTGGAGCCAGCAGCTTGTGTGGGTCGAATATGCCTGCAACACAATTCCCTGCTCTGCCACGGGCCTATCTCTGAGTGTTCCCTGGGGTATCAGCCCCCACTTTTCCTGAGCAGTAAGAGGAGGTCGGCATACCTTCTGCCCAGATGTTTGTCTGCCGCTATCGTCATACCTGTAGGAGAGCCCGGGCCGGCCCTCCTCAAGACCATCTCCAGGTATCGACGACAAGCGAATCGCCATCGGACCCCAGCTCCCTAGTATCGTCTCGGGTTGAAGGTATGGCTCTCCACCCGGGATCTGCTTCTCTGGGTGCTTCTCGAAAACTGTCTCCCCGGTTAATCGGCCCTTTCCCCATCTCCAAGGTCATTAGTAACTCTGCTGTTCATCTTCTGTTGCCCTGTACCCTTTGTATTCATCCTACATTCCGTGTGGCTAGAATTAAGCCTGCATCTCACAGCCCTTTTGTCTTCTATTTCCATGCCCACCCATTCTCCCCGTGTCGTCAATGGCCATTCCGCGTACTAATTGAGACGCCTCCTGAGGATTTGACAACGGGGCAGGGGTTTCCAGTACCTGGTTGACTGGGACGGTTATGGTCCGGAGGAGAGGTGCTGGATCCCCACTAGATACATCCTGGACACAGCCCTCATCACCAACTTCCACCACCGGCACCCCGGTCAACCAGGTAGGTAGGACGCCAGTTGGCGCCCCTATGAGGGGTGTATTGTCACACCCTGATCTGTTTTGCCTGTCTATGTGATTGTCTCCACCCCCTCCAGGTGTTGCCCATCTTCCCCATTATCCCTTGTGTATTCATACCTGTTCTCTGTTTGTCTCTTGCCAATTTGTCTTGTTTGTCAAGCTTACTAGCGTTTGTCCTGTCAGCTCCTGTCTTTTCCTAGCGTCTCTTTCTCGTCCTCCTGGTTTTAACCCTTGCCTGCCCTGACCCTGAACCTGCCCGCTTGACCACTCTGCCTGCTCCTGATCTTGAGCCTGCCTACCATCCTGTACCTTTGCCTCTGATGCTGTAATAAACATTGTTACTTTGACACGTTCTGCATCTGAGTCTTACCTTATCCTGACGTCCTTCTTAACTCAGTTGCCAGAGAGGACGGAAACCGCTCACGGATTTCACCATGAGGCAAAATCTGACTTTAAAACAGTTGCAGAGTTTAATGGCTGTGAGAACTGACGATGGATCAACAACATTGTAGTTACTCCACAACCTGCATGACAGAGTGAATAAGGAAGACTTTACAGAAGAAAAATATTCAAAAAATGCATCCTGTTTGCAAAAAGGCAATTAAGTAATACTGCAAAATGTGGCAAATACTTTTATGGTACTGAATGCAAAGCATTATGTTGGGGCCTAACCCAACAGAACACGTCACTGAGTACCACACTTCATATTTTCAAGCATAGTGTTGGCTGCATCATGTTATGGGTATGCTTGTCATCGGCTAGGACCAGTTTCTTTGTTGATAAAAATAAACAGAATAACGCTAAACACAAAATCGTGCAGGAAAACCTGGTTGAGTTTGCTTTCCAACTGACACAGGGAGATAAATCCACCTTTCAGCAAGAGAACCTAAAACATGAGGCCAAATATACACGAGTTCCTTACCAAGACGACATTGAATGTTCCTGAGTTAACTAGTTACAGTTGACTGAAATCAGCTTGAAAAACTATGGCGAGAAATGAAAGTGTCTGTCTAGCAATGATCAGCAATCAACTTGACAGATTGAAGAATTCACAAATGTTGTACAATCCAGGCGTGCAAAGCTCTTAGAGTTACCTAAAAAGACTCACAGCTGTAATCACTGCCAAAGGTGATTCCACTTGAGGGGTTGAATACTTATCCAAATAAAGATATTTGTGTTTTATTTTCCATGAAAAAAAAAGTTATTCTATTTGACATTACAGATGATTGTGTATAGATCGTTGATCCCACAACAAAATGTCGGAAAATTCAAGGGATGTGAATACTTTCTGAAGGCACTCTGTCTCCAGCTACAGTCTGAAGTTTACATACACCTTAGCCAAATACATTTAAACTCAGTTTTTCACAATTCCCGATAATTCCCGATAATCCTAATCCTAATCCTAGTAAAAATGCCCTGTTTTAGGTCAGTTAGGATCACCACTTTCTTTTAAGGTGTGAAATGTCAGAATAATGCTCTTAATGCTCTTCGGCTTGCCGCCTCCCCCTTTTGCCTCCAAACATAATGATGGTCATTATGGCCAAACAGTTCTATTTTTGTTTCATCAGATCAGAGGACATTTCTCCAAAAAGTCCAGTCTTTGTCCCCATGTGTAGTTGCAAACTGTAGACTGGCATTTTACTGCTGTTTTGGAGCAGTGGATTCTTCCTTGCTGAGCTGCCTTTCAGGCAATGTCGATATAGGACTTGTTTTACTGTGGAGATAGATACTTTTGTACCTGTTTCTTCCAGCATCTTCACAAGTTCCTTTTCTGTTGTTCTGGGATTGATTTGCCCTTTTCGCACCAAAGTACGTTCATCTCTAGGAGACAGAACGCATCTTCTTCCTGAGCGGTATGACGGCTGTGTGGTCCCATGGTGTTTATACTTGCGTACTATTGTTTGTACAAATGAAAGGGGTACCTTCAGGTGTTTGGAAATTGCTCCCAAGGATGAACCAGACTTGTGGAGGTCTACAAATCTTTTTTGGAGATCTTGGCTACTTTCTTTTGATTTTCCCATTATGTCAAGCAAAGAGGCACTGAGTTTGAAGGTAGGCCTTGAAATACAACCACAGGTACATCTGCAATTGACTCAAATGATGTCAATTAGCCTATCAGACATAATTTTCTGGAATTCTCCAAGCTGTTTAAAGGCACAGTCAGCTTAGTGTATGTAAACTTCTGACCCACTGGAATTTTGATACAGGGGATTAAAAGTGAAATAATCTGTCTGTAAACAATTGTTGGAAAAATGACTTCTGTCATGCACAAAGTAGATGTCCTAATCAACTTGCCAAAACTATAGTTTTAACAAGAAATGTGTGGAGTGGTTGAAATCAAGTTTTAATGACTCCAACCTAAGTGTACAGTCGTGGCCAAAGGTTTTGAGAATGACACAAATATTAATTTTCACAAAGTCTGCTGCCTCAGTCTGTATGATGGCAATACTCCAGAATGTTATGAAGAGTGATCAGATGAATTGCAAAGTACCTCTTTGCCATGCAAATTAACTGAATCCCCAAAAAAACTTTTCCACTGTATTTCAGAACTGCCACAAAAGGACCAGCTGACATCATGTCAGTGATTATCTCTTTAACACAGGTGTGAGTGTTGACGAGGACAAGGCTGGAGATCACTCTGTCATGCTGATTGAGTTCGAATAACAGACTGGAAGCTTCAAAAGGAGGGTGGTGCTTGGAATCATTGTTCTTCCTCTGTCAAATATCTGTTACCTGTAAGGAAACACTTGTCGTCATCATTGCTTTGCACAAAAAGGGCTTCACAGGCAAGGATATTGCTGCCAGTAAGATTTCACCTAAATCAAGCATTTATCGGATCATCAAGAACTTCAAGGAGAGCGGTTCAATTGTTGTGAAGGCGGCTTCAGGGCTCCCAAGAAAGTCCAGCAAGCGCCAGGACCATCTCCTAAAGTTGATTCAGCTGCGGGACCAGTACAGAGCTTGTTCAGGAATGGCAGCAGGCAGGTGTGAGTGCATCTGCATGCACAGTAAGGCAAAGACTTTGGGAAGATGGCCTGGTGTCAAGAAGGGCAGCAAAGAAGCCACTTCTCTCCAGGAAAAACTTCAGGGACAGACTGATATGTGGTAATGTCATTTTCTCTGATGAATCTCCTTTCTGATTGTTTGGGGCGTCCAGAAAAAGCATGTCAGGAGAAGACAAGGTGAGCGCTACCATCAGTCCTGTGTCATGCCACCCTTAAAGCATCCTGAGACCATTCATGTGTGGGGTTGCTTCTCAGCCAAGGCAGCTCACTCACATTTTTGCCTAAGAACACAGCCATGAATAATGAATGATACCAACACATCCTCCGAGAGCAACTTCTCCCAACCATCCAGGAACAGTTTGGTGATGACCAATGCCTTTTCCAGCATGATGGAGCACCTTGCCATAAGGCAAACGTGATAACTAAGTGACTTGGGGAACAAAACATTGATATTTTGGGACCATGGCCAGGAAACTCCCCAGACCTTAATCCCATTGAGAACTTGTGGTCAATCCTCAAGAGGCAGGTGGACAAACAAAACCCCACAAATTCTGACAAACTCCAAGCATTGATTATGCAAGAATGGGCTGTCATCAGTCAGGATGTGGCACAAAAATTAATTGACAGCATGTCAGGGTGGATTGCAGAGGTCTTGAAAAAGAAGGGTCAACACTGCAAATATTGACTCTTTGCATCAACTTCATGTAATTGTCAATCAAAGCCTTTGACAGTAATGAAGTGCTTGTAATTTTACTTCAGTATTCCATAGTAACATCTGACAAAAATATCACTGAGGCAGCAGACACTGAGGCAGCAGACTTTGTGAAAATGTATATTTGTGTCATTCTCAAAACTTTTTGCCTCGACTGTCTGTGAACTTCGGACTTCAACTGTATCTGTCTATCTGTCTTTCTATCTACCTATCTGTCTATCTATCTTATCAGATGATGTGTCACAATGACACAGGACGCTGAAGAACAATGTCATTCCTTGTAGTAAAGCCTACTTGTTTTGACACAGGTCCATGTTCAGTGGCCAAACATTGTCCTACATTGCAGATAGATATGCCACCAATAGAGCCAATGGAATTCCATATTCTGCATGTCAGTGTTTGTTCTACACCTGGTCTGATTCCCAGGTGGGCGGTCACGCATGTTTGCGATCAGTAGACCACTGGTTTGAGCCCAGTAGGGGGACAGGGACAGTGGAGGAAGCAAAGATGCTAGCAGCACAACAACACCAAGCAGCATCTTCAGACCTCTTGGCATAACGGTTCATTAAGGTGTTGCCTTGACAGTCGCTGGACCAAAGTTCAAGTCCCAGTTGGTTCTACCCCCCTGAATTCGCTACATTGGTGTGAGAAGTGCCTGTGAGGCCATCGGAGAGGTGTATAACACGTGAGAGACTTGGTATGGAGAAGTGTAGCAACATGCTATCCTGAAGGAAGGGGGTAATGTAGCCAACTAGCAACCTCTTAAAGGGGTTCAGACCTCTTGGCGTAACTACTAAGGCGTTTGTTTGAGAGTCATTGGACTAGGGTTCAAGTCCCGGTCAGCACTACCCCCTGAATTCGCTAAGAAAATGAAGACCATATTAATTATATGATGGATTATGTTAATGGTGTGGTTACATGTAGGCTACTCCTATTCTTGCTGAAAAGAGTTGTACACTTTGACATGCATGTTAGATAATTATCGCCTTCATGTTGGAGAAATGGGCATAGTGTGCAGTGGCAGTTTTCAGTCTGCACCTCTGTAAACTGAGCCCCTAGATTGAATCTGAGAATATGGACATTGTACCCTGCCACCCCATGTAACCATTGCTTCATGCAGATTCCCCCAATCCAAGTCCAACTAGCATGTCACTAAACAACTGGCCTCTCACTAAAACCAATAGGGGAAGAGAATGGATGGAAGGAAAGGAAGAAGTGAAACAGAGTTAGGATAGGAGGAAAGGAAAGGGATCTAGGGAAGAAAGGGAAGTAGGAAAGGAACCTAAAAAACGATGAAAGGAAAGGGAGTTCCGATAGAAGGAGAGGATGCAAGGGAACAAGAAGAATCTTTGAGGAAATGTCTACTGCGGCTGACTTAACTCCTACTGAGGCTGACTTAACTCCTACTGAGGCTGACTTAACTCCTAATGAGACTGACTCAACTCTTGTGAGTCTCACTGAACTGTGAGTCTGACTGAAATGACATGGAAACAATGTTGATTCAACCAGTGTGTGCCCACTGGTTTTTATTTACTTCTTATGGCTTAGCTACACTTGAAAGTGTTTTGTTTGGTCAAATCCACAAAGACCTGAAATGTCACTTAACTATAGAGTGATACATGCCAAGCCATATAATGTTCAAGTGTATGTAATATTATAGGATCTAAGATTTATTGAGCAAAAAACTGCTTGTGATTAGCGCTGACCATAATGGATTTAAAACAATGGAAGGTTGCTATTAAACTGCCCATTAACTGTTACATAACCATAGAAATATAATCTAGATTTATGTCTATGAACATGACACCTAGGCGACATTTTTGTAATGCAAAATAAATATGCAAAGTACACAAATTGCCATAAACCTCATCATAATCTTGCAGTGTGGTTTGATTTGAAATGTTCTACAACAATGTGTGATAATATTAGAAACCTCTACTGACTCCCCATCCCGCATGCGGGAGCGTAATCATCGCCTGACACTAATTAGCATAACGCAACGGACATAAATATCCCTAAAAAATATTCCTATTCATGAAAATCACAAATGAAATATCCTGACACAGCTTAGCCTTTTGTTAATCACCCTGTCATCTCAGATTTTCAAAATATGCTTTACAGCCAATTATTTCACTTCAGTCCAGGAAACTGACCAATACATAAATAATTGCCTCTTCATAGCATACATTGTTGAATAAAAGTTTCAAATTGATTCACACTGCCAGATTACGAGGTACAGTATATGTTAATTTCTGCACTTTGCACAAGACAAAAGGAATTTTGTCCCTCTTATCTCAAGGCAGTTTGTGTCATGTTAAGCCCAGTATTACTCACACCCATTTGAAATACTAAAACATTGACAAACTCTTGGTTTCATTTGCACACTTTCTTCATCACACAAGAGAAGTATGCAATGACCAGGTTGGCTAAATGGATTGAATACTGTTAATAATAAAGTTAACTATGACCACACCACCTATCTGGGAGGCAGTGCCCGTCAAGTTTTTGATGGTGGAGACAAGGGTCAGTAGTCAGTCTATGACCCTTTAAAACCAGAGGGATCCTAGAGCTGCTTAGCCCTACACTGCACAATACAGTGCAGGAGAAAGGGCAGGTGGTCATTAAAACTGCTGTAATCCCTTCCATGAATAGCTCAGGACTTTTCTCACTCTGTGAGCCATGGTCATGGGCAGAGAGAGAGAGCGAGAGAGAGAGGGAGGGGGCTCGACTGAAGAGAGAGAAGGGAAGAGGGGGGAGTGGCCCCCGTCGTTTGATGTCCTGGACCGCGGGACTCTTTAGCATAGTTCCACGGGCCGCGGTTCAGAGCGGATGTGTTAACAGTTTCGGGCTCAATGGAGGGAGAAATCCTCACAAAGGGAGGTGTACAAATATTGTGGGAAATCCGTCCGCTCTTTAATATTTCATGAGGGCCCGCCATCTATTCATGGGACTTCATTCCTCTGGAGGGGCCCACATTCAGGCTCACTCCGCAGGCTCAATGGGCAGCCCTTAATTGAGTGCCCGCTCATTCTTCGGGCTCCCTGGCAGATTGTTCCCAGTGAAAGGCCCCTGCCTCTTCATCCTCCTCCTCTTCTCCCTGAGAGCGGCCCGAGAAGAGAGGGCATGTGTTGCTGGTGGTGTGTGTGGGACGGTGAAGCAGGGGGGTGGGGGTGGGGTAGTTGTGGATCAGATATGATAATAGGGGTGGGGGGGTGTAGTGGGAGGATTGGTGCCCAGCGATGTGGGGGTAGGGGGCTAATCCCCACCAGGACTGCATTCCCCTGGATGGATGGATGGATGGAGTGTGTGCGTGCGTGTCTGTGGGAGTTTGTGGTGTGTGCATGTGCACAACAGGAGTTCCACATAAGCCTAAGGAGGTTTTGGTTGCAAATGCTCCTGAGCACAGAAAAAGCAGATCCATGCCATCTAGCACAAGGCTAACTGCTGCGGTAGCTGGAGAGGTTACTCTAGTGACATGCTGCCTCCCTGTCAGTGAGGCTTTCTGTATTTCTATTGCCTCCACTCCACAACCCCTGCGGTCCTAAGTCGCTAACTATGGAACGCCATTTGGGTCTTTGCATGTCAAAACAGACACACGTCAAATAACACTATTAGACGCGTCAAGTAAGCTTTTAATTTGACACATCAAATAACACAATTCTATTATAGAATGTTGCGTGTGCTGAATTTGCACGGGCAAACCAAGCGCCATTACTACGATCAGAAGCACTGTCAAAGCTGTACAAAAAAAAAGATTGCAAACAAGCACACACTGGTCACGATGTGTTTACAATACCGCGTTAGTAAACATTCATTATTTGTTTGACCGAATGGGAAAACATCTGTTTGAGCATTTGAAATATGATTAGGATCAAACGAACAGGATAAAAAAAGTGATAATATCTTTGATACAGATGTTATTTCAAAACTTCTGTGGTAGCTAGCTTGCTTTAGCTGGGTACCTAGCTAGCGCCAATGCGAGCAGCCTGAAAACAATGACCTGTAGAAACTGCAGTCATTTTCAATATTCTTAGTAATGATTTAGGAATCCATGTAAGTATTAGCGAGAGCCTCTTGGAACTACCCATCCCGGATCCAGGAGAATTGTCATCAACTACACTAATTAGCATAGCGCAACGGTCATAAAATATTACTAGAAAATATTAATATTCATGAAATCACAAGTGAAATATAGTGAAACACAGCTTAGCCTTCTGTTAATCACCCTGTCATCTCAGATTTTGAAATTATGCTTTACAGCCAAAGCAAGACAAGCGTTTGTGTACATTTATCGATAGACTAGCATAGCATTATGCCCAGCTAGCAGCAGGAAGCTTGGTCACGAAAATCAGAAAAGCAATCAAATTAACCCTTTACCTTTGATGATCTTCAGATGTTTTCACTGACGAGACTCCCAGTTAGACAGCAAATGTTCCTTTTGTTCCATAAAGATTATTTTTATACCCAAAATACCGTTTATTTGTCACGTTATGTTCAGAAATCCACCGGAAATAGTGGTCACAACAACACCGAATTTTACAAATTATATCCATAATATCGACAGAAACATGCCAAACTTTTTTATAATTAATCCTCAAGGTGTTTTTCAAATATATCTATTCGATAATATATCAACCGGGACAATTGGCTTTTCAGTAGGAGCGAGAGGAAAAATTACTACCTCTGTCTTTTACGCAAGAATCACTCAGCTGGCCACTTACGCAATGTGGTCGTTTACGCTCATTCTTCAACATAAAGGCGTGAAACTACATCAAAATGCTGTAGACACCTTAGGGAATACGTAGAAAAAGGGATCTGGTTGATATCCCTTTCAGTGGCCAATAGGGGTGCATAGGAACACAACGGTTTCAAAACATGAGTCACTTCCTGATTGGATTTTTCTTAGGCTTTCGCCTGCAATATCAGTTCTGTTATACTCACAGACAATATTTTGACAGTTTTGGAAACTTTAGAGTGTTTTCTATCCTAAGCTGTCAATTACATGCATGTTCTAGCATCTGGTCCTGAGAAATAGGCGGTTTACTTTGGGAATGTTATTTTTCCAAAAATAAAAATAGTGCCCCCTAGTTTCAAGAGGCTAGGTAACCAGTTGTTGTTCTCCTTTTGAAATCGAACTTCAGTTCATGAAAATACCTAGCTAGCCTGCTACTTAACCCTGTTAGCCAATGCTAACCTCATAAGCAGCTAGCTAGCTTCATCTGGCTAGTGTGGCTTGACCGATTCACCTAGCTTCACATAGATGGATCTTACCATCATTAATCAAATGAGAACTGTCTTATAAATTAGGGGTATTTTAGCTAGCTAACTATAGCTACTGAAACAGATTATGTCATTTTGCTATGTTTTTGGGGACGAACTGAATCCATCAGCTAGCTAGCTTTTTTTGATGATCAGCACTGTACCTGTCATGATCGTCATAAAGGACAGACCAAGGCGCAGCGTGAGTTGAGTTCCACATCTTTATTTAAAGTGAAACTTAAACAAAAACAATAAACAAACAATGAAACATGAACTACGTGCTGCTGAATGCACTCACACAAAACAAACCACCAACATAGAACCATACAAACCACCAACATAGAAATATGAATAGTAGATAACCCCCCTAGTCACACCTTGACCTAAACCCCCATAGAGTATTCAGAGGGCAATCTATGGTCAGGGCGTGACAGTACCCCCCCCCCAAAAGGTGCGGAAACATGAAATCAACTGGGGAGTGTTGGGGGGGGGGTGACTAGCATCGGTGGCGGCTCCGCTGCGGGCCGTAGCCCCCGCCCAGATCACGGATCCGGCTACGGAGCCGGGCTTAACGCCATGCCCGGACTGGGCATCGGTGCATAGGAAGGCTTCGGCCTTGGAGCTGGGTTGGACGTCGTGCCTGGACTGGGCAATACAGTCAGTAAGCAGTTTAGCACTTACACCGGCAGACACCAGTGGCAATAAATTAGTTAGAACCAAAAGCTTAGAAGAGTTCCAGTGTTGTGTTGGATAGTCATAGCCAGCTAGCTAATATAGCATCACTTTGTTTGAGCAGTGTTTGAGAAGGCTAAACTAGCTAGCAGCATTTGCTGGCTAATTAAGTGAAACTGAAAGTGGAAAAAAATAATGAAATCTCTCTCTCTCGGCATACACATCACGGACAAACTAAAATGGTCCACCCACACAGACAGCGTGGTGAAGAAAGCGCAGCAGCGACTCTTCAACCTCAGGAGGCTGAAGAAATGTGGCTTGTCACCAAAAACACTCACAAACATTTACAGATGCACAATCGAGAGAATCCTGTCGGGCTGGTACGGCAACTGCTCCGCCCATAACCGTAAGGCTCTCCAGAGGTTAGTGAGGTCTGCACAATACATCACCGGGGGCAAATCACCTGCCCTCCAGGACACTACACCACCCAATGTCACAGGAAGGCCAAAAAGGACAACAACCACCCGAGCCACTGCCTGTTCACCCCGCTATCATCCAGAAGGCAAGGTCAGTACAGGTACATCAAAGCAGGGACCGGGAGACTGAAAAACAGCTTCTATCTCAAGGCCATCAGACTGTTAAACAGCCATTACTAACATTGAGAGGCTGCTGCCAACATACTGACTCAACTCTAACCACTTTAATAATGGAAACATTGATGTAATAAATGTATAACTAGCCACTTTAAACAATGCCACTTTATATAATATTTACATACCCTACATTACTCATCTAATATGTATATACTGAACTCTATACCATCTAGTGCATCTTGCCATCTTGATGCAATAAATGTATCACTAGCCACTTTAAACAATGGCACTTTAGATAATGTTTACATTCCCCACATTACTCATCTCATATGTATATATTGTACACTATACCATCTACTGCATCTTGCCTACGCCGTTCGGCCATCACTCATTCATATATTTTTATGTACATATTCTTATTCATTCCTTTACACTTGTGTATAAGGTAGTTGTTGTGAAATTGTTAGTTTAGAATAATTGTTAGATATTACTGCATGGTCTGAACTAGAAGCACAAGCATTTCGCTACACTTGCATTAACATCTGCTAACCATGTGTTTGTGACGAATAACATTTGATTTGATTTGATCTTCTTATCTTCTTATGGCTGCAGGGGCAGTATTGAGTAGCTTGGATGAAAGGTGCCCAGAGGTGCCCAGAGTAAACTGCCTGCTCCGCAGTCCCAGTTGCTAATATATGCATATTATTAGTATTGGATAGAAAACACTCTGAAGTTTCTAAAACTGTTTGAATGATGTATGTGAGTATAACAGAACTCGTATGGCAGGCAAAAACCTGAGAAGAAATCCAAACAAGAAGTGGGAAATCTGAGGTTGGTCGATTTTCAACCCAGCCCCTATTGAATACACAGTGGGATATTGATCAAGTTGCACTTCCTTGGGCTTCCATTAGATGTCAACCGTCTTTACAAACTTGAATGAGGCTTCTACTGTGTTGTGGAGCCGGATGGGAGCTGTTTGAGTCAGTGGTCTGGCAGAGAGCCAGGTCCTGGTCAAGCGCATTTCACGTGCATGGTCACGCACGTTCCATTGCTTCTCTAGAGACATAGGAATTCTCCGTTTGGAACGTTATTGAATATTTATGATAACAACATCCTAAAGATTGATTCTATACTTAGTTTGACAAGTTTCTTTGACCTGTAATAGGCAAAAGGCACGACCTTTTGAATTTGTGTACTAAATGCGCTAACAAAAGTAGCTACTTGGACATAAATAATGGACATTATCGAACAAATCAAGCATTTATTGTGGAACTGCGATTTCTTGGAGTGCATTATCATGAAGATCATCAAAGGTAAGGGAATATTTATAATGTGATTTCTGATTTCTGTTGACTCCAACATGGCGGATATTTTTTTTTTTTCTGAGCGCCCTCTCAGATTATTGCATGGTTTGCTTTTTCCGTAAAGTTTTTTTGAAATCTGACACAGCGGTTGCATTAAGGAGAGGTACAGTGCCTTGCGAAAGTATTCGGCCCCCTTGAACTTTGCGACCTTTTGCCACATTTCAGGCTTCAAACATAAAGATATAAAACTGTATTTTTTTGTGAAGAATCAACAACAAGTGGGACACAATCATGAAGTGGAACGACATTTATTGGATATTTCAAACTTTTTTAACAAATCAAAAACTGAAAAATTGGGCGTGCAAAATTATTCAGCCCCTTTACTTTCAGTGCAGCAAACTCTCTCCAGAAGTTCAGTGAGGATCTGAATGATCCAATGTTGACCTAAATGACTAAATACGGAAGGGGTCAGATGAAGCGTGTGGTGCCAGGACAACAACCTCTCCCTCAAAGTCAGCAAGACAAGGGAACTGATCGTGGACAACAGGAAACGGAGTTGGGAGCACACCCCCATCCACATCGATGGGGCTGTAGATAAGTGGGTTAGGAGCTTCAAGTTCCTCAGTGTCCACATCACTAAGGAATTAACAAGGTCCACACACACCCACACATTTGGAATGGCAAGTGCAAGGCACCCAACCACAAGACGCTACAGAGGGTGGTGAGTACGGCCCAGTACATCACTGGGGCCGATCTCCTTGCCATTCAGGACCTCTATACCAGGTGGTATCAGAGAAAGGCCCAAAGAATTGTAAAAGACTCCAACCACCCAAGCCATAGACTGTTCTCTCTGGTACACTCACGGGAAGTGGTACCAGTGCACCAAGTCCAGAACCAACAGGACACTGAACAGCTACCACCAAGCCATGAGTATGCTAAACAAGACTGTGAAATAGCAAATCAACTGGCTACCCGCTTCTGCTACTGTCTGTTATCTATCCTGTTGCCTAGTCATTTTAACACTATCTATACACTACCGGTCAAAAGTTTTAGAATACCTACTCATTAAAGGGTTTTTCTTTATTTTTACTATTTTCCACATTGTAGAATAACAGTGAAGACATCAAAACTATGAAATAACACATTTGGAATCATGTAGTAACCAAAAAAGTGTTAAACAAATCAAAATATAATTTATATTTGAGATTCTTCAAATAGCCACACTTTGCCTTGATGACAGCTTTTCACACTCGTGGCATTCTCTCAACCAGCTTCATGAGGTAGTCACCTGGAATGCATTTCAATGAACAGGTGTGCCTTCATAAAAGTTCATTTGTGGAATTTCTTTCCTTAATGTGTTTGAGCCAATCAGTTGTGTTGTGACAAGGTAGGGGGGTATACAGAAGATTGCCCTATTTGGTTAAAGATCAAGTCCATATTATGTCAAGAACAGCCCGAATAAGCAACGAGAAGCAACAGTCCAACATTATTTTAAGAGATGAAGATAAGTCAAAATGGAAAATTTCAAGAACTTTGAAAGTTTCTTCAAGTGCAGTTGCAAAATCCATCAAGCGCTATGATGAAGCTGGCTCTCACGAGGACCGCCACAGGAATGGGAGACCCAGAGTTACCTCTGCTGCAGAGGATAAGTTCATTAGACTTACCAGCTTCAGAAAATGCAGCCCAAATAAATGTTTCACAGAGTTCAAGTAAAAGACACATCTCAACATCACCTGTTCAGAGGAGACTGTGTGAATCAGTCCTTCATGGTCGAATTGCTGCAAATAAACCACTACTAAAGGACACCAATAATAAGAAGAGACTTGCTTGGGCCAAGAAAAACAAGCAATGGACCGGTGAAAATGGACCGGTGAAAATGTGTCCTTTGGTCTGGAGTCCAAATGGGCGAGTTTTGGTTCCAATCGCTGTGTCTTTGTGAGACGGTGTGGGTGAACGAATGATCTCTGTCTATTTGTGTATTTCCCACCGTGAAGCATGGAGGAGGAGGTGTTATGGTGTGTGGGTACTTTGCTGGTGACACTGTCTGTCATTTATTTAGAATTCAAGGCACACTTAAAAAGCATGGCTACTACAGCATTCTGCTGTGAAACACAGTTTGGGCTTAGTGGGACTATCATTAGTGGGACTATCATTTGTTTTTCAGGACAATGACCCACAACACCTCCAGACTGTGTAAGCGCTATTTTACCAAGAAGGAGAGTGATGGAGTGCTGCATTAGATGACCTGGCCTCCACAATCACCCGACCTCAACCAAATTGAGATGGTTTGGGATGAGTTGGACCGCAAAGTGAAGGAAAAACAGCCAACAAGTGCTCAGCGTATGTGGGAACTCCTTCAAGACTGTTCGAAAAGCATTCCAGGTGAAGCTGGTTGATAAAATGCCAAGAGTGGCTATTTGAAGAATATCAAACATAACATTTATTTTGATTTGTTTAAGACTTTTTTGGTTACTACATGATTCCAAAGGTGTTATTTCATAGTTTTGATGTCTTCACAATTTTCTACAATGTAGAAAATAGTAAAAAATAAAGAAATACCCTTAAATGAGTAGGTGTTCTAAAACTTTTGACCGGTAGTGTAAGTACATAGCTACCTCAATTGCCTCATACCCCTCCACATGGACTCAGTACTGGTACTCCCTGTATATAGCCATGTTATTTATCCTCATCATTGTTATTCGTTATTCACTGTGTATTTATTCCTCGTGTCACTTTCAATTTTGGTATTTTTTAAAACATCTATAACTCTGCATTGTTGAAAAAGGACCCTTAAGTAAGCATTTCACTGTTAGTCTACGCCTGTTTACGAAGCATGTCACAAATAAAATGTGATATGATTTGATGTGGGTGTTTCTTGTGTGTTCGAAGGTGGGAAGAGTTAGCAAAATCATTTAGCAATTTAGCTTAAGCCAGCTTGTGTGCACTTGTGGCAAAATTGGTTTGACTTTGGATAACCTATCTCCGGTGCTAGTTCAATAAAATACACCATGTAAATGAGACAATATTTTCATGTTGCATACCTTTTAGTTTTCTCATTAAATGCTTTCAATATTGGTATATGAATTTGGTTTGAGGTTTTTAAAACAAATTTGGAGCTTTTAGAATTTTAGCATTTTGTCTCATGTACATTGTGAAATTTACCGATTGTTCGTAACTAGCCCCATAGGGATATTCAAAGTCAGCACAAATTTACCAGAGGCATTACAATTGGGTTGCGTGCAGCTGCACTCCGAATTGATGATTACTTGTGTTCTGCCAACTGTGGGCATGTGGGCAGGATTGAAACAAACCCAATCTTAATTTATGTTGTAATGCACAGGACTGACTTTAAGACCAAAATGATCCTATTTACACTTTGATGTCAATTTTGACAGTAGAATAAATGTTTCTGATTCATATCGATTCCACATAGACTGTTTTCTAAATGAGAAGTGAGTTTTTTGGGGCAGTTGCTCTTTAAAGTGTTAACATTGGATCACCTGCTTGCATCACCTGCTTGTCTTTCTAGCAGAAGACACAGGGACATAACACACATAGTATTCTACAACCCCTATGTACTTTAAGGGTCCCAGTTCTGACACCATTTGTATTTCATGGCCAATCCAAATCCAATCCATGTACTTGTCCATGTACACTCACAAAATTCACTTGGGAATATCTATTCGTCAGGGCCAACTACAGTGTTTGGGAAGCACATTGCAGAATTTTGTTTTTCGAGTTGGTGATGATGAGCAGACCAAACCTGTAGACAGTAAAGATCTGAAGAGTGGGGAATATGTTGTTGGAATATAAAATTGATGAATGCATGTGGATGAGGTCCTAACTTTTACGGATTAAGATTCAGCCGTAGTGTCATATACCTCGTGGTTGCGCTGACCGCTTCATTTCGACCCGTGCTGATGCTCACTGGCGGCGGTGGCTGTGAGCATGACCCGGGGCGGTGGTGTAATCGGGGCTCCTGGGGGACCCCAGCTGCAGGCCTGGCTCCTGATCCCTGATTAAAGGTCATCCCTCTCCCTCTAAGGGCCTGTAAGCCCCTGAGAGCCGCAGCCACTCCCGACGAGTCTCCTTCACCAGGTCTGATGTGTGTCCAACAGGCTTAACTCAGCTCATGAGGGATGGAGACGGGGCTTGCCGAGAGAATTCCCAGGGAGAGCAAAATCCTCAACAACCGTTCCAACCTCCATCCCCCGTCCCCATCACTCACCCACACCTTCTCCTGTTGTCCCTGTACCATGGACCGTTCTCTGGACCAGTCTGGCAGCATGCAAAACGGATTCCACAGAGGAAGAGATTTAAAGCTTTCATAGCACAGACATTGTTCCAGGCCGCTGCATTTAAGAGCAGCAAGGCTTTGATGGATTGTTCTCTAGTCCATTTGTGGACTTTTTATCACATTTTGTTTCCTCGGTAGCGATGATTCCTGGCTGTTGCTTTGTGGACACACAATTTGACCACTGCACATTTATTTTAGTTGACGTTTCGGTACAATACCCTTTTCTAAGGCTGTTGCCTTGCCTTGTTTCCTTTTGGAAAGTTTTATTACAAACGCTCACTTATAAAAACTTCCATGACCATTGACTCACAAGCCCTAACCTGGATACTCTACAAGCTTCTGCAAATAATTTCTTGCTAACTAAAGCTGGCTAACGAGTTGAGTTGTTGACTGCTTAGATCAAAAATTTCACTGGAAGGTTGAAAGAGCTATCGGAAATCTGAATCAAAAAAAAGTTTCTAAAGCATAACATTTAGGTCCCACTGGTGTAATCACCATGGCCACACACATTGGACATCTTACACCACTCAACACCCTAGTCCAGAGATTCCCAGATAGATTTAGAATTGACTGTTGAATGTTCAGAGGTAAGAAAAAGAGGCAGAAGTCAGGACGGATCCAGTAATATGATTTCACCTTGCTTGTTAACCTAACAACTACTAGATGATTAATTCAGTGAGTTAATCCCTGGCGACCCATGGGCTCAGGGGGGAAGTAGCCCCAGTCTAATCCAAGCCTCACCACTCACCACGCCACTCCACCGGAGCTTTGTGTGAGCAGGTATTAGCACCACAAGTGCCGACCGAGACAGCGGTGGGCACAAGATTGGGAAGGTCCGGGACTCAAAGGCGGGGAGGGATGGGAGGTGGAGGGGGCAGGGAGAGATTGGGGTCACTCATCAAGGCGAGACTTTGAAAGAATTACATTTTCCATTTCTCCATCCCAGATGAAAGCAAAATAATAACTTTGTCCCAATAGCTTTACTGGGGAGAGAATCTGATGTAAAGAGAGTCTCTAGTGGATTTCTGCATCTCTGTCCTGAGTGGTCCTTGCGATGCTAAGTGATTTGGTCTGGTATTGAAACCCTGATGATAACAAGCCCATTCTCTTTTTGAGGAGAAAACATAAGAGAGAAATGCTTTAGAATGCTCCTCTATGGATAGTCCTCATGTGCATCCACGAGCTGAAGGGGTTTGTTAAAGAGTTTGACCCAACAAGTCTAGGTCTATAAATTAATTCTGTTAAGTGGCAGCATTCAGGACCCAAAATTATTTGTACCCTTATTATTGGCCGAGGAGTCACTTAGATAAACACTGCGGAGGTTCATCTCATCTGGCCCACAAAGAGACTGAGTGTGCCGCTGCCAAAGGCTGAGCTGAACTCTGACCTCAGCGGGTCAAGGGAGCATTTGTCCCCTCAGTAATTGGACAGAAGGGCCCTTTCGCTCTTCATTTAACCTTTTTGGGACTGATTCTTTCTTCCCCAACTACCACAAAGGCCCTGGTCCCGACCCAGTGTTTTCAGGCCTATCTTTCCACCCCCAGCACAGGCCTTTGAAAGCTGGAGTGTGCTTGCCCTGTCAGGGACAATGGCAGAGTTAGTGACCCCTGACCTCCCCAGCCTCTGAGCATTCTTCCTGGATCAGGGGCATCCATTCGCTACGGTAGGTTATTGCACCACAGCTCAGCAACAGAATGAGGGTAAACACTTGTTAAGAGGTGATTCTTCTTCCCAGGGCTGCACCCCCGACTCCTTCTTTTCTCTCTCTCTTTCTCCTTTTCTTTTCAGGGCCTGTGTGTTAAGGATGGACAGGAGTTAAGGCAGGTCCCTTGTTTGAAATGCAGGCAACAGCTCCACAGTCCATCATTGTGACAGTTCTTTGTCACTAGTCCAGAAGGGACAGGATAGGACCCACTGTTAGTCAGGGACAAACACTGAACAGCATAAATAATTCAGATATTCACATCTGCACAAAACAAATTCTGGAAGAAACATATCAATATATAAAGTAAAGGGAACGTTTGTTACAACATACTGTACATACATACATACTTACACATACCCATATACAGTTGAAGTCCGAAGTTTACGTACACCTTAGCCAAATACATTTAAACTCAGTTTTTCATGTCAAGGTATTGGAGTGGCCATCACAAAGCCTTGACCTCAATCCTATGGAACATTTGTGGGCAGAACTGAAAATGTGTGTGCGAGCAAGGAGGCAACAAAATTGACTCAGATACACCAGCTCTGTCAGGAGGAATGGGCCAAAATTCACCCAACTTTTTGTGGGAAGCTTGTGGAAGGCTACCCAAATTATTTGACCCAAGTGAAACAATTTAAAGGCAAGGATTAAATGTCAGGAATAGTGAAAAACTGAGTTTAAATGTATTTGGCTAAGGTGTATGTAAACTTCCAACTTCAACTGTACATATATACATAAACATTCATACATATACACATGCAGTGGAAGTCGGAAGTTTACATACACTCAGGTTGGAGTCATTAAAACTTGTTTTTTAACCACTCCACAAATTTCTTGTAAACAAACTGTAGTTTTTTCAAGTCGGTAGGACATCACATTTTTTCCAACAATTATTTACAGACAGATTGTTTCCCTTATAATTCACTGTATCACAATTCCAATGGTTCAGAAGTTTAAATACACTAAGTTGACTGTGTCTTTAAACAGCTTGGAGAATTCCAGAAAATTATGTCATGGCTTTAGAAGCTTCTGATAATTTTTATAATCATTTGAGTCATTTGAAGGTGTACTTGTGGAGGTATTTCAAGGCCTACCTTCAAACTCAGTGCCTCTTTGCTTGACATCATGGGAAAATAAAAAGAAATCAGCCAAGACCTCTGAAAAAAATTGTAGACCTCCACAAGACTGGTTCATCCTTGGGAGCAATTTCCAAACGCCTGAAGGTACCACGTTCATCTGTACAAACAATAGTACGCAAGTATAAACACCATGGGACCATGCAGCCATCATACCGCTCAGGAAGGAAACCCGTTCTGTCTCCTAGATATGAACGAACTTTGGTGCGAAAAGTGCAAATCAATCCCAGAACAACAGCAAAGGACCTTGTGAAGATGCTGGAGGAAACAGGTACAAAGGTATCTATATCCACAGTAAAACGAGTCCTACATCGACATAACCTGAAAGGCCGCTCAGCAAGGAAGAAGCCACTGCTCCAAAACCGCCATAGAAAAAGCCAGACTATGGTTTGCAACTGCACATGGGGACAAAGACTGGACTTTTTGGAGAAATGTCCTCTGGTCTAATGAAACAAAAACAGAACTGTTTGGCCATAGTTTTGATTCACCTGCCTGTTTGCCTACCTGTGTATGACCATTGCCTGCCTGTTACCACGATTCCTGCCTTCTGCGAAGGCAAAATAAACACCTGCCGTGCTCTGCACGTGAATCTACACCTTTTTCTCCCAGAGTATTCATTACACATACACACTTTTAGAATATACCTTTATTATTTCCCACAAACCTTTCCACCCCTCCCCCAAATGGAGTAAACTAATAACAATAGAATTTAGGCTTCTTCCTTCAGTTTATATGTACTATACACATTTTACAGACACAATCTATTTTACAATAGTTATATTTAGTTTATTTTCTATTTGTAACTGTTCTATAACATTTCTGTTTTACATTTGTTATCTTGTTGTTACTTAACAGTTTTTTTTGTAGTCCTACAACCAATTCTAACAGGTAGGTAACCAGTAGCCTATATAACCCATTGGCGATATACCCTTCAGTCTCTCCAGAACTTGGGACTTTCTTTGCGACCATCCGCAGAGGGGGTTTATCAGCTTTCACAGGTCTCTGTATCTGACGTTATAAAACATAGAAATTAAACCAGGACATGCTTAGCTAGCTACTAGCTAACGTGTTTTTAGCAGATAAAGATAATGTTTGTGTCATTAAATAAACAAATATTGGATGGCTGTCTATCCTATTTATATGTAGCTAGCTAGCTGCCCGACATGACCTAGAATAGATGGTTAACTTGATAAACAGCATGCCCGTGTGCTACACATTATCCTGGTGCCGCCACCTCCTGCTGCTGCTAACGTTACTATCCATGCAGGCAATGTAGTCCGCTGCAATGCTTCTTTGGGAAATCTAGCTATAAACGTATTTTATTTCCCCCGGAAGTAAGGACCATCCCACCGACAAATACAATGGTAAAAAAAAACAACTAGACTAAGTTAGCTTAGCTAGCTAGCTGTTTACAGCCACAATGGAACAGCTGTTTACAAATGCACCGGAAGGTCTTTGGGGGTCCAGTGTTTATTTCCGCTCCTCCTCAAAAAGCCGTTAAAAATGTGTATAATGTGTATAACGTATAATGACACCAATGTGTTGTCCATATCATGTACAGTTCACGGATCGTAAGGTATGTACAGTGAGGGGAAAAAGTATTTGATCCCCTGCTGATTTTGTACATTTGCCCACTGACAAAGAAATGATTTGCCCACTGACAAAGAAATGATCAGTCTATAATTTTAATGGTAGGTTTATTTGAACAGTGAGAGACAGAATAACAACAACAAAATCCAGAAACACGCATGTCAAAAATGTTATTAATTGATTTGCATTTTAATGAGGGAAATAAGTATTTGACCCATCTGCAAAACATGACTTAGTACTTGGTGGTAAAATCCTTGTTGGCAATCACAGAGGTCAGACGATTCTTGTAGTTGGCCACCAGGTTTGCACACATCTCAGGAGGGATTTTGTCCCACTCCTCTTTGCAGATCTTCTCCAATTCATTAAGGTTTCGAGGCTGACATTTGGCAACTCGAACCTTCAGCTCCCTCCACAGATTTTCTATGGGATTTAGGTCTGGAGACTGGCTAGGCCACTCCAGGACCTTAATGTGCTTCTTCTTGAGCCACTCCTTTGTTGCCTTGGCCGTGTGTGTTGGGTCATTGTCATGCTGGAATTTCCATCCACGACCCATTTTCAATGCCCTGGCTTGGGTTCTCACCCAAGATTTGACAGTACATGGCCCCGTCCATCATCCCTTTGATGCGGTGAAGTTGTCCTGTCCCATTAGCAGAAAAACACCCCCAAAGCATAATGTTTCCACCTCCATGTTTGATGGTGGGGATGGTGTTCTTAGGTGTTACGTTTTTCTTCGGGTGAAAGAGAATCGGACCAAAATGCTGCGTGGTAATTTAGATTCATCTTTAATAATGATGAAAAACGAACAATACAAAAACAAGAAACGTAACACGAAAACCTAACAGCCTATACTGGTGCAAAACAAACACAGAGACAGGAACAATCACCCACGAAACACTCAAAGAATATGGCTGCCTAAATATGGTTCCCAATCAGAGACAACGATAAACACCTGCCTCTGGGGAGGGTCCGGGTGGGCGTCTGTCCACGGTGGCGGCTCCGGCTCGGGACGTGGACCCCACTCCAACCAAGTCTTAGTCCCCTTGTAACGAGTCCTTTGATTGGCGACCCTCACCGCCGACCTTGGCCTAATAACCCTCACCAAGGACCCCACAGGACTGAGGGGCAGCTCGGGACTGAGGTAGCTCGGGACTGAGGGGTAGCTCGGGACTAAGGGGTAGCTCGGGACTGAGGGGTAGCTCGGGACTGAGAGGAAGCTCAGCACTGAGAGGAAGCTCAGGCAGGTAGTAGGCTCTGGCAGATCCTGGCTGACTGGCGGTTCTGGCAGATCCTGGCTGACTGGCGGATCCTGGCTGAATAGCGGATCCTGGCTGAATAGCGGATCCTGGCTGAATGGCGGATCCTGGCTGAATGGCGGATCCTGGCTGAATGGCGGATCTGGAAGATCCTGGCTGACTGGCAGCTCTTGTTGCTCCATGCTGACTGGCAGCTCTGGCTGCTCCATGCTGACTGGCAGCTCTGACTGCTCCATGCTGACTGGCTGCTCTGGCTGCTCCATGCTGACTGGCTGCTCTATGCTGACTGGCGACTCTGGCTGCTCCATGCTGACTGGCAGCTCTGGCGGCTCCTTGCAGACTGGCAGCTCTGGCGGCTCCTTGCAGACTGGCAGCTCTGGCAGCATCCTGCAGACTGGCAGCTCCTTGCAGACTGGCAGTTCTAAACAGGCGGGAGACTCCGGCAGCGCTGTAGAGGTGGAAGGATCTGGCAGCGCTAAACAGGCGGGAGACTCCGACAGCGCTGGAGAGGAGGAAGGCTCTGACTGCACTGAACAGGCGGGAGACTCCGGCAGCGCTGTAGAGGAGGAAGGCTCTGGCAGCGCCAGATAGGCGGGAGACTCCGGCAGCGCTGGAGAGGAGGAAGGCTCTGGCAGCGCTGGACAGGCGAGGCGCACTGTAGGCCTGATGCGTGGTGCTGGCACTGGTGGTACTGGGCCGAGAACACGCACAGGAAACCTGGTGCGGGGAGCTGCCACCGGAGGGCTGGTGCGTGGAGGTGGTACTGCATAGACCGGACCGTGCAGGCGCACTGGAGCTCTTGAGCACCAAGCCTGCCCAACCTTACCTGGCTCGATGCCCACTCTAGCCCGGCCGATACGAGGAGCTGGTATGTACCGCACCGGGCTATGCACCCGCACTGGAGGCACCGTGCGCACCACAGCATAACACGGTGCCTGCCCGGTCTCTCTAGCCCCCCGGTAAGCACAGGAAGTTGGCGTAGGTCTCCTACCTGGCGTCGCCATACTCCCTGTGAGCCCCCCCCCCCCAAGAAATTTTTGGGTCTGACTCTCGGGCTTCCATCCGCGTCGCCGTGCTGCCTCCTAATACCAGCGCCTCTTCGCTTTCGCCGCCTCCAGTTCTTCTTTGGGGCGGCGATATTCTCCAGGCTGTGCCCAGGGTCCTTTTCCGTCCAATATCTCCTCCCAAGTCCAGAAGTCCTGTGATCGCTGCTCCTCCTGCTGCTGCCTGTCACCACGCCGCTTGGTCCTGTTGTGGTGGATGATTCTGTTATGGTTTTCTTCGGGTGAAAGAGAGTCGGACCAAAATGCAGCATGGTAATTTAGATTCATCTTTAATAAAGATGAAAAACGAACAATACAAAAACAAGAAAAGTAACACGAAAACCTAACAGCCTATTTTTTTTTTTGGATTTTTTTTTTAATTACATTCAATACCATTAATTCTTTACAACTCATAATTTTCATTCATACTTCAATAATGGTATTTTAATTTAACTAAACAAGAAACCCAACAATCTTCCCTCCCCGTCATTCTACAAACTACCTTTCCCTATCTCCCCGTCCCTAATCTATCCCCTTACAAATCTAAATGACACCCAGCCCTAAACCCCCCTTCCACCTCTCCCAGGCAGCATGCTGCCCCCACTTCCTCTCCTCCCTCTTCATCCTCCCCTTCAAATCTCCTTCCACCCTCCTCACTATCCCTTCCACCCCCCCAATCTCTCCCTGTCTTCACCATGTTCTGCCTGGCTTCCCACAGCCCCCATTTAAAGAGACTCATGAGAAGCCAGAGCAGAAACCTGTCCCTATCCGTCCCTCTCGCTCTCCCTACACCTCTCTCTAACCTGGCCCACGTCAATACAAAATCCCCCCTTACCAAACCTAACAACACCCGTGCCCTAGCCCATACTACTCCGGCAAAGGCACAGTCCCAAAAGACATGGCGCACAGTCTCCTCCCTGCCACAAGAGGATCTTGGACAGGTGGGGGATTGCACCAAACTATACCGGTACATGATGGAACGTACCGGCAAGCACTTATGGAGGCTCAACCAATTCAGGTCATTGAGCCTGTTGTCCAGACCCCGCGCCTGCACTCCCTCCCAGACCACTTCCGAGATGCCCACTACAGGCGCCGGACTCCCTGCCTTTCTGACCTTCTCGTACAGGTGCCTGTGATCTAAACCTACTCGGGCAACTTCAACCTCAGGGTGCGCACGCAGCCACTTGGCCGCATGACCAAAGTGCCACGGCAGCTGTTCCGCCCGAGGACCCGTAATAGACCACACCATTACGCTTCTCGCCTGATACGAGAAGAACACCCGCAGGAGGTAACCGGACGGGTGTATCACTGGATGAGCAAGCTCCGTTAACAAGAAAGAAACAAAAATTGCGTCCAGCTTGAGGGGGAAATGTGGTACCCCCCTACCTCCCTCCCCGATGGGACAGAGCATGCGCGCCCTGGCGACCCACTCGCACCTGCCACTCCACATGAACTGAAACACAAGCCTCACTAGAGGCCTCCTCAGACTAGCCGGCAATGGGTAGATGTACGCCAAATACAAAAGAGACGGCAACACATCCACCTTTAGGACCAGGACTTTGCCCATAAAAGACAAATACCTAGCCTTCCACATTGCTAGCTTCCTCTGTACCACTGCGATACGCATGTTCCAGTTTAGCGTCGCTGAGCCGGAGGTCTCAAAATGGACCCCGAGAATCCTCAGGGCCCCCTCACAGAGAGATAACCCTCCGGGCACATCCGTTCTACTGCGCCATCTTCCGAAAAACTTGACGGAAGACTTTGCATGGTTCAGAACTGCTCCCGACGCTCGGGTGAAATCCCCAAAGATGGCAAGGGACCTTGTCAGGCACGAGTCCTTGCACAGCAGCAAGGAAGTGTCGTCGGCGTACTGCGTCATCTTAACACGCAGCCCACCACTTCCAGGGATCAACAAGCCTTCCACCCCTGTGTCTGCCCTAATGGCAGCCCCCAGAGGCTCCATGTACAGAATGAAGAGGAGAGCCGAGAGTGGGCACCCCTGCCTGACCCCAGACGAGAGGTCAAAAACGTCACCCAAGTGACTATTTACACTAACTCGGCACCCCGCTCCGACATATAATGTACGAATCCATCCTATGAACTTCTCCCCAAATCCTAATCGACCTAACACTCTGAATAAAAAGGATCTATTCACGCGATCAAAGGCTTTCGCCTGATCTAGCGCTGCTACCATTAAAGGCAGTCCTCTATCTTCAACCCAAGCGATGGAGTCCCTGATTAACTGTAGGTTCCATCTAATAGAGCGGCCCTCTACCCCGCACGTCTGATCCTCATGGACGACGTAGGGAAGGGCTGTGCGCAACCGGTCTGCTAAAACCTTTGCAAGTAACTTGTAATCTACACACAGCATGGTCAACGGCCGCCAGTTGCCAAGGTCTGTTACTTCCCCCTTCTTATATAAAAGTGACAGCACACCAACAGTCATTGATCCCCCCCAAGACCCCCGTCTCAAGGATGGCCTTCAAGACTTCGAGGACCACTGGTCCAAGTATACCCCAAAACTTGAGATAAAACTCAGCCGGCAGCCCATCCATCCCAGGCACCTTCCCTTTTCCCATCCTCCTAAGAGCGCTCTCAACCTCTTCTAGTGAGATCTGGGCCTCCATCACTTCTCTAATGTCCTCCGGCAACCGCCTGGACAAGTGTTCTAAAAACACATTTCCCTGCTCTACATCTATTTCCCTTTCCTTAAATAAACCTTGGAAATGATCAGTTGTCACCCTGACCATATCCTCTGGTTCTCTAACTATACTACCATTTTCTTCCCTAACGCCATGCATTACCTTCCTACTCTGTCTGGCCCTAACCGACTTAAAGAACATAGCAGAACAAGTCTCATTGTGTTCTAGAAAGCCACTATGCGCACGCTCCAGGAAAGCTCGAGCCTTCCGCTCCTGCAACTCCCTGAGCTGCGCCTTTAGGGTTGCGGATCTCTCCCAGTCAAACGACCCGCCGAGGTTGCCTGCCTCGTACTCGAGTTAAATTAACCTTTGGATACGATCCACCTCCCTCCTCTCCTCCCTTTTTTTCCTCTTGCAATACCCTATTATAAAAGCCCTAATCCTCACCTTAACTAATTCCCACCACTCTAACACCCCCTCGCACATGGACCGGAGGCCTTCAAGCCTCCAAAAGAAAACAAAAAACCCGTCAACAAAAGCCTGCTCCTCCAGCACATCCCGATCTAACTTCCAGTACCCCCTACCAAAGAGGCAGACTGGCGACCCCACCTGCAGGAGCACCCCGTCGTGATCCCGAAAAGAAAACAGGCAACAGCCGCCCAGACAACTTACCCAAAGACCTGGGTACAAAAATATAGTCGAGCCTCCGCGCAACCCCCCTGGAGTTGCGCCATGTAGGACCGGCCATTTTCGGAGTAGTGTGCAGGCCACCATCAACCAGACCATGGCAAGCCATTAGCCCGGTGATGGCGCCTGCACTGCTATCCCCCCCTATTCCTAAATCTGTATTAAAATCCCCCCCTATCACTAATTTCCTATTTGTGACACACAGGGGCGCCAGACAGTCCACCATCTCCCTCCTGTCTGCCACCACCTGTGGCCTATACACCACCACCAATCTAAATTTACAATCCCTTATCGTGACATCCACCCCTATAACCCTCCCCTGCATCACCACAAAAGAACCCTCCACTTTTACGTCTCTGTGCCCACACAAAATCCCTACCCCCGATGAGTGCACCCCCCCAATACCCCAAACCGACTCCCCTTTGTCCCACTCCTTCTTAAACCTACTAACATCCCCTCCATCCCTCAGGTGAACCTCCTGTAAAAAACAAAAATCAAACCCCACACCCTCCAAATAACTAAAAACCGCCCTCCTCTTAACAAAATCCCTTAAACCCCTTACATTTAAACTAACAAAAGTAAAATTAGACCTCATGAAAGAATAAAATAAAAACATGTAATACACTCAAATAGTAAACCCAGACAGAAAAAAACAAAAACAGGAGACTCACCCGATGCTCCCCTGCTCCATATCTACCGGTGATAACACCATCTGTACTCCCGACGTCCCCCCCTCTTCCTCCATCTCACCAACCCAGGATGCAGGAATAGTGTTTGGCTCCGGGGTGCCCTGCACCCTGGGTCTACCCCCACACTCCTCCCCCTCCCCAGCGCTGCAGCTGTTTTGGAAAAAAATAGGGGAGGCTGAGTCCCCAAACAAAAAACTCCCCACCTCCTCCTGCACCCAGTCCTGAGTCTTGTTAGGTGTGTCCCCACCCAACAGAAGTTGAGGGCCTGGGGAAACCAGCAGCAACCCAGAGGTTTCTCCCACCCCCATCACTCTCTTGGCCATCCCCTCCCTCTCACTGTCGGCCAATCGCACCCTCCTCTTCATTCCCTTCTTTGGTGATGGCGGCAGTGGAGAGATACCACCCTCCCCCCGCCAGCTCCTCCACAATACCCCTCATCTCTTCCACCAGGGCACTTTCCCCCCACTCCACTGGCTCTTCCACCATCTCCTTCTCCACCACTCCTCCCTCGCTTTCTTCTCTCTCATGCTCCTCCACTCGCTTGCCTTCTTCCGCCGCTTTTCCTGGTTCTCCTACTTCCGTGCCTTCCGTTTCCTTCTCTCGTACATCCGCCACTTCTTGCTCCTCCTCCTTCCTTGCGACCCTCCCCTCTGGACCTGTACTCTGGTCATGAGGCATTCTTCCTTCCCCTCCTCTTCTTCCCCATCCCCCACTCCTGCTCCCCCCCCCCCCAGCCACAGACGCGTATGACCTCTGACGAGCCGGACACCCCCGCCACAGGTGTGCTAACGAGCCACACCCGTGGCACGCCTTAGGCTCGTCACAATCCCTCGCCTCGTGCTCCCCAGATCCACAAAATCTGCATTTTCTTGCGCTGCACGAGGCGAAGATGTGGCCATAGGCCATACAGCGCCTGCAAAATGGAGGCTGACGTGCATAAAACAACGTCCCCCTGTCAGCCCCCAGGGAGAACATAGCAGGAGGATGGAGGTAGCCACCATGTCCCTTTGGGTCCTCCCTGAGGAGGGCCTGGAAGCCTCTCCTCCCATTCCAAAACCCAAGGGAGTCTTTGAGGTGCCTTGCTGAGGAGACGTTATCCATGTATCTCCCCAGAAAGGCCCTCACCTCTTCGTCCTTAACGTATGGGTTGTATATGTTGACAGTTACAACCCTAAAGTTGTTCCTCGCCAGGCTTGTTATTTCATAGTGGCTCATCGGCCTCTCACCTCCCACTGCTCTTGCCCTTCTCAGGATATCATCGTGTTTCTCCTCTGTATGTAGTGCCACGTCGTATGCTCCCTCCAACGAGTTGCCTTGGAAGCAAAACACGTCCTTCACCGTCAGTTTTAAAATCCCCATCAAGATTGTCCTTCCAAAAGTTTCCCGTCCTAAAGGCTCCAACTCCTTTTCCTTCCAAGCAAACCGAATCGTGTTGGCCAGCCCAATCCCAGGGACCGACCGTGTTGATGTTATTTGCACCATCTCCGCAAGGAGAATGGCGCACCCGGCTCACGTTCTCTTCTCTTCCAAAACAAGGAAAAAAGAAAAACCAAAGTGACTGAGCCTATCTGGTGCAAACAAACACAGAGACAGGAACAATCACCCACGAAACAAAGAATATGGCTGCCTAAATATGGTTCCCAATCAGAGACAACGATAAACACCTGTCTCTGATTGGGAACCATATTTAGGCAGCCATATTCTTTGAGTGTTTCGTGGGTGATTGTTCCTGTCTCTGTGTTTGTTTGTGCACCAGTATAGGCTGTTAGGTTTTCTCGTTACGTTTCTTGTTTTTGTATTGATCGTGTGTCGTCTTTATTAAACATGTATCAAGAATACCACGCTGCATTTTGGTCCGACTCTGCTTCACCGCAAGAAAACCGTAACATTAGGGCCATAATCAGCATTCCTCCTCCTCCAAACACGGTGAGTTGTGTTGATGCCAAAGAGCTCAATTTTGGTCTCATCTGACCACAAAACTTTCCCCCAGTTGTCCTCGGAATCATTCAGATGTTCATAGGCAAACTTCAGACGGGCATGTATATGTGCTTTCTTGAGCAGGGAGACCTTCCGGGCGCCGCAGGATTTCAGTCCTTCACTGCGTAGTGTGTTACCAATTTTTTTCTTGGTGACTATGGTCCCAGCTGCCTTGTGAGCATTGACAAGATCCTCCTGTGTAGTTCTGGGCTGATTCCTCACCGTTCTCATGATCATTGCAACTCCACGAGGTGAGATCTTGCCTGGAGCCCCAGGCCGAGGGAGATTGACAGTTCTTTTGTGTTTCTTCCATTTGCGAATAATCGCTCAACTGTTGTCACCTTCTCACCAAGCTGCTTGGCGATGGTCTTGTAGCCCATTTCAGCCTTGTGTAGGCCTACAATCTTGTCCCTGACATCCTTGGAGAGCTCTTTGGTCTTGGCCATGGTGGAAAGTTTGGAATCTGATTGATTGCTTCTGTGGACAGGTGTCTTTTATACAGGTAACAAGCTGAGATTAGGAGCACTCCCTTTAACCTCTCTAGGGTAGGTGAGACGCTAACGTCCCACCAGACCAACATCCGGTTAAACTGAAGAGAGCTAACATTCTAAAATGTTAGAATGATAGAATGGAAAATATGTTTCTGCATGGCGAGGACGCCATGCTAGATTGGTAAGTTCTAATGCTAATGTAATTTCATTGTTTGAAATTAATAATATAAAATATTATTCATTTGAGATTTTTTTGAGATTTTCTTATTTTATTTGCAATATATAAAAAATACAATCTGTAATGAAATTTGTAAAGTACACATTGGCTATACTGTGTGGGTGTGTGTGTGTGTGTGTGATACATTTTTTAAAATGAATTTTACATAAACATTTACATAAACATGGAAAAGGAACAGCCCTTCACCATAGTGATTATGTTCCCTGTACTCTATATATACTGTATCTGTTTATTTTACGTGTTGATACAGGGCTCATAAATGAAAGTATTGTTACCGCCAATGTCTAGGTGTCCATCTTCCTCTGAAGCTGGTTCATCCAGCCGGACCCCCGCTGTCTCCGGCTCCACACCTACCTGGCCATCTAGAGATGTGAAGTCAGTGACAAAGAAGCGGAGGTGGGGAAGAGAGAAACCTGCAGACAGAAGGCCAGAGGGTCGTTGGCACTCTGTGTTAGAAGATGATGTGGAACCAAATCCACCAGTTTTTAGACCCAAAAGGCAGCCAGGACCTCAACTAGACATGACTGCAAAGTACAGCCCCCTTCAACTTTTTCAACTGTTTTTCACCTCGTCAGTTGTTGATTCCCTGGTGTCGAACACCAATAAGTACGGGGCTAAGAAGCAGGCAGGAAAGAAAGAGGCATGGAAGACCATTTCCATGTCAGACCTTTTCTGCTACTTTTCAATGGTCATTTACATGGGGCTGTTGAAGTTGAAAACTCTAACGGATTACTGGAAAACGTCAGCTCTCTATCAACTGCCTTTCCCCACAACTCATGTCTTCTAAAGGGTTTCTGACTATCTCACGGGCGCTTCACATCAGTGACCCAGAAGTTGATGGGGAGAATGACAAGAAGAGAGGCACACCAAGGTTTGAGAGGCACACCAAGGCTGTGCAAAATCAAACCTCTCTACCCCAACATCGTTGAGGCCTGCAAGACCTATTCTCAGCCCACCCAGAACCTGTCCATCGATGAGAGGATGGTAGCCTCAAAGGCCAGAATCAGCCTCAAACAATACATGCGTAACAAACCAACCAAATGGGGTTACAAACTGTTTGTTTTGGCTGATTCTGTGCACACTTGCAATTTTTTTGTTTATGAGGGAAAAAGCAGTTTTGCTACCGGCAATGGACTGAGTTATGATTCCGTTATGGAGTTATTGGATTTTCAACTGCTGGGGAAGGGCTACAAACTGTTTGTGGACAACTTCTACTCAAGCCCTACCCTGTTTACAGAGCTGAGGAAGTGGGATGTGTGGGCTTGTGGCACCATTCGGACAAACAGAGTGGGCTTTCCAAAGACAAAGGTGAACGACATGCCTAAGCGGGCTGAGCGGGGTACCATGCGATGGATCCATGAAGATGGCCTGCTCTTTGTGAAGTGAATGGGTACCAGAGAGGTGGTCATGTGCTCCAGTATCCACAAGTCCTTCAGTGGAGATCACGTCGTCAGGCGTGTGAAGGACGGTGCCGGGGTATGGACCACAAAAAAATGTCCCCATTCCAGCTGCTGTGAAGGACTACAACAAGAGCATGGGAGGTGTGGACCTGTCAGATGCGCTGATAGGATACTACAATGTTCTCCACAAGACCATGAAATGGTACAAGACATTTTTCTATCATTTAATTGACATTGCTGTGATGAATGCCTTCATCCTCCAGAAGGAAATGGGGGGGGGGGCTGTCCACAGCTCTTAGCCATCTCACAGCTAGCCTTCAGGGAGCTGCTCATCCAGGAGCTTGCTAGCTATAGCAAGTCCACTGTAGCACCTTCTGTCCCTTCTGCTCCAACCAGTGGTGTTCACCTGCCCAGATTAATCTCTGCAGGCATGAATGTGCCTCAGGGCAAAAAGGGCACAGTAGGGAGATGTCGTTGTGCCCTTTGTCACAGGAAATGCCCCATCACCTTCACCACCTGTTCAGTAAGCCTTTGCTTTACGGCAGAAAGAGACTGCTATGGGCCATGGAACCAGCAGCACAATATTGTGTAGAAGACTGAGGGTCTTCACAATATTGTAAAAAGAAAATATGTAAATAGTTACCCTTGTTAATATGTTTGTTTTATTCTTATTATTATTTTATGTTTTATTTTTTTATATTTTTTGTATATATATATATATATATTTTTTTTTTGGGGGGGGGGGGGGGGGGGTTAGAATAGCATTTATGTATTTTGTATATAGTTCTTTCCTTCAAAATGTATCACTGTACCAATTCGGCCACTTGGGTACATTTGTGTGGGACACCTGGGTGACTTCATGCTAAATGTCATGTAGCTCGCTCATTTTTGAAGTTATCTGTCCAAAACTTCGCTCAGCTATTGTTGCCGTCTTATGTGCTTCATTAAAATCATCCCCAGCATCCTATCTGTATGTTTGGCTGTTCTTGGTCATTTGAAAGATGATGCAGGAATAAAAAACAGAAAACGTATGTTTATTTCCTTGTATATTCTTCTACCAGATCTATTGTGTTTTATTATCCTACATTCAATTCACTTTTCCACAAAAATCAGAGTGTTTCCTTTCAAATGATACCAAGAATATGCATATCATTGCCTCTGGGCCTGAGCTACAGGCAGTTAGATTAGGGTGTGTCTTTAGGCAGAAATTGAGAAGAAGGGGGGGTACCCCAAAGAAGTTTTAAGAGTGTGCTCCTAATCTCAGCTCGTTACCTGTATAAAAGACACCTGGGAGCCAGAAATATTTCTGATTGAGAGGGGGTCAAATACTTAAAAAGTTTCCCGTCCTAAAGGCTCCAACTCCTTTTCCTTCCAAGCAAACCGAATCGTGTTGGCCAGCCCAATCCCAGGGACCGACCGTGTTGATGTTATTTGCACCATCTCCGCAAGGAGAATGGCGCACCCGGCTCACGTTCTCTTCTCTTCCAAAACAAGGAAAAAAGAAAAACCAAAGTGACTGAGCCTATCTGGTGCAAACAAACACAGAGACAGGAACAATCACCCACGAAACAAAGAATATGGCTGCCTAAATATGGTTCCCAATCAGAGACAACGATAAACACCTGTCTCTGATTGGGAACCATATTTAGGCAGCCATATTCTTTGAGTGTTTCGTGGGTGATTGTTCCTGTCTCTGTGTTTGTTTGTGCACCAGTATAGGCTGTTAGGTTTTCTCGTTACGTTTCTTGTTTTTGTATTGATCGTGTGTCGTCTTTATTAAACATCTTTATTAAACATGTATCAAGAATACCACGGTCCGACTCTCCTTCACCGCAAGAAAACCGTAACATTAGGGCCATAAGCAGCATTCCTCCTCCTCCAAACACGGTGAGTTGTGTTGATGCCAAAGAGCTCAATTTTGGTCTCATCTGACCACAAAACTTTCCCCCAGTTGTCCTCGGAATCATTCAGATGTTCATAGGCAAACTTCAGACGGGCATGTATATGTGCTTTCTTGAGCAGGGAGACCTTCCGGGCGCCGCAGGATTTCAGTCCTTCACTGCGTAGTGTGTTACCAATTTTTTTCTTGGTGACTATGGTCCCAGCTGCCTTGTGAGCATTGACAAGATCCTCCCGTGTAGTTCTGGGCTGATTCCTCACCGTTCTCATGATCATTGCAACTCCACGAGGTGAGATCTTGCCTGGAGCCCCAGGCCGAGGGAGATTGACAGTTCTTTTGTGTTTCTTCCATTTGCGAATAATCGCTCAACTGTTGTCACCTTCTCACCAAGCTGCTTGGCGATGGTCTTGTAGCCCATTTCAGCCTTGTGTAGGCCTACAATCTTGTCCCTGACATCCTTGGAGAGCTCTTTGGTCTTGGCCATGGTGGAAAGTTTGGAATCTGATTGATTGCTTCTGTGGACAGGTGTCTTTTATACAGGTAACAAGCTGAGATTAGGAGCACTCCCTTTAACCTCTCTAGGGTAGGTGAGACGCTAACGTCCCACCAGACCAACATCCGGTTAAACTGAAGAGAGCTAACATTCTAAAATGATAGAATGGAAAATATGTTTCTGCATGGCGAGGACGCCATGCTAGATTGGTAAGTTCTAATGCTAATGTAATTTCATTGTTTGAAATTAATAATATAAAATATTATTCATTTGAGATTTTTTTGAGATTTTCTTATTTTATTTGCAATATATAAAAAATACAATCTGTAATGAAATTTACAGTTGACCGGGGCATTTTTAGCAGGGCAGTAATTTGACTAACTGACTTATTGGAAAGGTGGCATCCTATAACGGTGCCACGTTGAAAGTCACTGAGCTCTTCAGTATGGCCATTCTACTGCCAATGTTTGTCTATGGAGATTGCACAGGTGTGGCTGAAATTGGCAAATCCACTAATTTGAAAGCGTGTCCACATACTTTTGTATATTTAGTGCATGACTCCAAAAAATGTACTGACATACTTTTGTATATATAGTGTAAGTATAAAATATACTGAATATACTCATGATATCGCCTTACACTTACAAGGGGTCATACATTAGAAGTTTGTGCAGCCACTTTACTCATGTTTCAGGGAAAGTATCTAAACCATGATTACAAAAAATCAGTTGATCTAATCTGAAAATTACAGTAGATTAGCCTTTATTGTGTTCCTGAAGTGCATCCTCTCCTTAATCTCTCTGAGTGTTGATCAACAGAATCCTAGTGTATCGCTGTGCCATTACTGGAGAGCCCCCCTGCCCCACTTCCTCTCTCCCTTGTCACCGAGGTGACCGCAGACCTTATGTGTCCAGATGCCAAACATGCGGCTGTGGCGGCAGGAGCGTCCTGGAAGGCGGCCAGAAAGCATATGGGCTGAAAGGGACAGATTCTCTGGAGCTGCTGTCCCCCTCTCTCTGGGGACATAAGCCTCATTGTCCCTGTCCTGTCCTCCATGCCACTTAATGGTGCAGAACATAATTGTACAGTATTGTCAACTGTTCCTTGTCTTTTTCCCTCTGGCTCAGTAGGTGTTTTAGTGCCCCGTCCTCTTTCATCTCTTTCTTCTTCCGATGCCTCGCTTTGCTACTTTTCGCTAGATTGCTTAATGTGCCTCTTGAGCGATGGGCTAATTGTGAGAGAACAACTAAGCCATCTGATTCCTCCCCCCTTTAGGGTGTTGTCACTCGAGTACAGGAAAAGACTTGAGGTCAGTCCAATATCCCACTGGGCAAAAACTGGTTGAATCAATGTTGTTTTCATGTCATGTCAACCCCCAAAATTAATGTGATGACATTGAGTCAACATTGAAAACTGACTGGATTTGCAAAAAATCATCAACGTAAGGGCATTTCATTTTTGATTTTGATTTTCCTAAATCCAGTGACACGGTGACATTTGTTTGTTGATATCATGTTGAATTCACGTTAGTTGATAACTCAACAAAATGTTAATCGAAACTAGACATTGAACTGACTGACGTCTGTTTCCAGTGGGATCTGTCTAGAGGCCTTAAATCATGCACAGCTCGTGGGGCTCATGGTCCGCTTAAAGAGAAATGCTAGAATCCTCTGTCCTCTTAGTGATTTGTTTACATTTTGTATGTGTGTGTGTGTGTGTGTCAGTCACCAGAGCTCAACCCAATTGAACACTTTTTAAGGGAGATTCTGGAGTGCTACTACTTCAAGAAAGGAAAATCCCTCACTGAGATATTCTGTACATTTGAATGTATTTTCTTTTAGCAGTGGTCAGAACAAATGAACGCTTTTGTTAGCAGCCTTCGCCAGCGTTTGGAGAACAATAGACACCCACCCATAGTTAGTTCTGTAATATGACTCTCGTAGACTTTCCAACATAATAATAATGACATGGACACTTATGGAAATAGACAGCAAATTTCAATTACAATACATTTTACCCCTGATATACATTTTCTTTCCTGCATGAGGTTGAAGAAAGACATTTTCCTTATTATTGGATTCGTCCGTGGTAGGCTGTCATTGCAAATAAGAATTTGTTCTCAACTGACTTGCCTAGTTAAATAAAGGTACAAAATATATATTTTTTTTAATGGTGTCGCATCCCTCCAATAGAGTTCCAGACACTATAGAAGCTGTTTTGGCGGCTCGTGGTGGCCCCACGCCCTATTAAGACGTTTCATGTTGGTGGTTACTTTATTTTGGCAGTTATCTGTGTCTCTCCTATGCACTGTGCATATGTCATATGTACTGTATTTGTGACACATGTATGCTTCCAGTTTTCACAAAACCGTCCACTCAATATTGTAGATATCTATCCCTATCTCCAGGTCTAACAAGCTTGTCCAGTCCGGGCATCCAAATCGAAAGGAAAAAGTGTTATAATCCAATCACTTAAAGGCCCATCTCCCTTGTCGGCCCTATAAAGCTGTCTCTCCTTCTGTGTGCGCAGAGAAATACGTTCCCCTTTAATAGACAGGTGATCAAACCAGCTGGGAGACAGCTTTGGCCAAGATGGGTTGTCTACACACTTTTACCCAGTCTCCCCTATTGTCTTGGTAATGTCACAGCTGTGACCCTGTCTGGACCCTACCCTCATTTGGGCTTTCATCCTCTTTAGTTTGCCCATACCTTCCGCCCCATTTCATACTGTCTGGATCCCGGTCTACACGTGGTGGACTCTAGGAACAGCATCCTGCTCCCACCCCCGACCTTGGGCGATAAAGCACCCCCCAGCTCCTCGCATCTAATCCTGTTTTAATTTGGCTTCTTTTTCACACTCCTCTACTTCTGAGAGACAGAGAGAGATACACAGAGAGAGGTAGAGGTAGAGAGAGAGAGAGAGGTAGAGAGAGAGAGAGATACACACACAGAGAGAGAGAGAGATACACACACACACAGAGAGAGAGAGAGAGAGAGAGAGAGATACACACACAGAGAGAGAGAGAGAGATACACACAGAGAGAGAGAGAGAGAGAGAGAGAGAGAGAGAGAGATACACACAGAGAGAGAGAGAGATACACACACAGAGAGAGAGAGAGAGAGAGAGAGAGATACACACACAAAGAGAGAGATGCAGAGAGAGAGAGTGAGAAAGAGATACAGAGAGAGAGACAGAGAGAGAGAGATAGAGAGAGAGAGTTGCAGAGAGAGAGAGAGAGTGAGAAAGAGATACAGAGAGAGAGTGAGAGAGAGATACAGAGAGAGAGGGTTATGTAACTGACCTGCCTTCTTTTCTCTCATGTAGGTTTACAGTCTTCTCTTTTTCGTCACTTATTACAGAGTACTTGCTCACTTACTACCTATAGCTTTGTTCACTAGTGCAAACCTAAGTTGGCTGCTAATGCTGCCAGCAAACTGTAATCAACATTTCTAACAAAATTTGCATAAGCATCATTTTGATATGCAGTTGCCCCGCAGACAATCCACTGTTGCAGCAGGTCCAAGGTTATACTTAGAGGGATACCATTCCCAGATGGCCACAAAAGAACAAGCTCTAAATACTAGAGGGCTATAGATGGTGACAATGTGCTATGAATGTAGGGTAGAGTAGTAATACCAATGAGAGTTTGCTCATATACCTTTGTCACTCTGTCTAATAATGCCGACCCGAACCGTACTCTGATAGCTTAGAAGTTTTTTCTTCACATCGTCCTTTCCAGCACATGGTTCCAGCTACTTAGGTGGATGCACCATCACACCAGGCTGATCGGCTGAACTTGTCTCAGTAGTGTGGAAAAAGGCTACAGTCCAGATTGGGTCTGAACTCTTTGGCATGAGCCAATTCGGTTTTAGGATGAGCCTTTTGCCCATTAGCAGTCATTAGCGTCCTGCCTCAGCCTTTAGCACACCACTGATAGTGGTGGTTAATCATTAGCCAGTGAGGTGTGTGACGCTAGCTAGCAAAGGGAGGGCACTATGGTACTAATGAGAGGAGAGGACAGCCAGACCTTTCCCTCTCTTTTGTCTCCCTCTCTCCCACCATCATTATCTTAATGTGTACTCCTCTCTCCCCACTTAAAGGCCTCTGCCAATTTGGTATGAGGTATACAAATACAAATCTGAAGCCCTGTGATAATGGTGGTGAATGCAAATTAATTGATTCAGGCTCCTTGTCAGTTTGCTGTTCTCTGCCCATGTGTTTTATTAATATGCAAACCTTGGCTGTTGAACGATAAGTGCTAACCACAGGAGGTTGGTGGCACCTTAATTGGGGAGGACGGGGTCGTGGTAATGGCTGGAGTGGAATGGTTTTAAACACATGGTTTCTATGTGTTTGATGTCATTCCATTTGCTCTGTTCAAGCCATTATTATGAGCCGTCCTCCCCTCAGCAGCCACTGGCGCTAACACCTCCCCAATTAAAACACGTGGAAATGTACTTGCCATTGCTAGGCGGGCTGAATGGCACAAAAGAGAGAGAGAGAATGTAGCGTCTTGACACCTAGGTATGCATGAGATGTATGTACAGTACCAGTCAAAAGTTTGGACATACCTACTCATTCCAGGGTTTTTCTTATTTTGTACTATTTTCTACATTGTAGAATAATAGAAAATACATCAAAACTATGAAATAACATATATGGAATCATGTAGTAACCAAAAAAGTGTTAAACACATATATTTTATGTTTGAGATTCTTCAAAGTAGCCACCCTTTGCCTTGGCATTATCTCAACCAGCTTCATGAGGTGGTCACATGGAATGCATTTCAATTAATAGGTATGCCTTGTTAAAAGTTAACTTATGGAATTTCTTTCCTTCTTAATCTGTTTTAGCCAATCAATTGGGTTGTGACAAGGTAGGGTTGGTATACAGAAGATAGCCCTATTTGGTAAAAGACCAAGTCCATATTATGGCAAGACCAGCTCAAATAATAAACATCAAGCGCTATGATAAAACTGGCTCTCATGAGGACCGCCACTGGAATGGAAGACCTAGAGTTACCTCTGCTGCAGAGGATAAGTTCATTCAAGTTACCAGCTTCAGAAAATGCAGCCCAAATAAATGCTTCACAGAGTTCAAGTAACAGACACATCTCAACATCAACAGTCAAGAGGAGACTGTGTGAATCAGGCCTTCATGATCAAATTTCTGCAAACCACTACTAATGGACACCAATAGGAAGAAGAGACTTGCTTGGGCCGAGAAACACGAGAAACACGAGCAATGAACATTAGACCGGTGGAAATCTGTCCTTTGGTCTGGAGTGCAATTTTGAGATTTTTGGTTCTAACCGCCGTGTCTTTGTGAGACGTACAGTAGGTGAACGGATGATGTCCGGATATGTGGCTCCCACCTTGAAGCATGGAGGAGGAGGTGTGATGGTATGGGGTGCTTTGCTGGTGACACTGTCTGTCATTTATTTAGAATCCAAGGCACACTTAACCAGCATGGCTACCACAGTATTCTGCAGCGATACGCCATCCCATCTGGTTTGAGCTTAGTGGGACTATCATTTGTTTTTCAACAGGACAATGGCCCAACACACTTCCAGGCTGTGTAAGGGCTATTTGATCAAGAAGGAGAGTGATGGAGTGCTGCATCAGATGAACTGGCCTCCACAATCACCTGACCTCAACCCAATTGAGATGGTTCGGGATGAGTCGGACCGCAGAGCAGAGCAGCCTACAAGTGCTCAGGATATGTGGGAACTCCTTCAAGACTGTTGGATAATAATTGCTCATGAAGCTGGTTGAGAGAATGCCAAGAGTGTGCAAAGATGTCATCAAGGCAAAGTGTGGCTACTTTGAAAAATCTCAAATATAAAATATATCTGGATTTGTTTAACACTTTTTTGATTACTACATGATTCCATATGTGTTATTTCATAGTTTTGATGTCTTCACTATTATTTATTTGACTGGTACTGTACATTGACTCTTTGACCCTTCACAGGTGTAGACTTCCGATGATGCAGATCTCTAGACCATTAATCATGCAGACATGCAGTCACCTTTCTCTATGTATAAATCATATTGACTAAAGAAATTATTGCACATTATAAAAATAACCTACATATTGGCCCAAATGTTGATCAAAGGCAAAGGAGCCAAATTCCATTCTGAGAACCATTCATTACACTGTAATACAGAGATGGGCAACTTTGATATGAGGGTGGGGGCCAAAATCTGAACTCCTCATGAGGGACCGCAGCAACGGGTCTGTGTACATACATCCATGACCCTCCCCCCCCCCCCCCCCCCCCCCCCCCCCCCCCACACACACACACACACACACATTGCTGGGAAAAATGTGTAGCTGCCCTCTTGACAGTGAAGACAAAAACCTATGTTTTAGAGTGAATATTGTGCAATTCTACACACTTTGCCATCGGGTGTAGAGAAAGATTTTGCAATGATATAACAAATAGTTTGTTTTCAGTTTTTAATATGATATCTGAGTGAGATTAACTAACAGAATCAATGGGGGCCCCCGGTTGGTAATTCGACCATGAAAACAAGTTTAGATAGCTAGCTGCTAAACTATATTAAAAACATGTTAGCTGACATGGGCCAATTGACTGACTATGAGTGACTCACATAACAAAAGGAAAAACTGCTGATGCACAACCAAATTCCGAAATTTGAACCCTGAACCCTCCATAAACAGTAAGTTGAGACCCCGACTGAGACCCCCCCCCCCCCCCCCCCCCCCCTCCAAAAATACATATTTTTGTTGTTGTTGTGGATATTGATCCAAGGACCTTCAGAAGGGCCCATCCCTGGACTAGAGCAATGAGCTGTGACCAATTGTTGTGTCTCAGGTACTAGAGCAGAAGTACAACCTCCCCTCTCAACTCCCCAACTCTTCCCTCCAGTCCCTTCTGCTCTGCCGTATTGTCCATCCTGTTTGTTTACAAATCAATCCAACACCTTTCATTTTCTTTTTTTTTTTCTTGTGAAAACCAAGCCACTCCTCCTTTTCTTCTGCCCCCCAGGACCCGATGAGTCAAAATGGAGGGCTGGGCTCAGGTGACGCTGATGGAGTGAGGCTAGAGGGTGATGCCAATGGGACGATTGTTCCTGTCACTGTAACTGCTCTAGCAAGTCACTGTGGGGATCAGAGTGGGCATCCAGGGATAGATGTGGGGGTATTACTCACATGTATGAGACCATATTATAGAGATATTTTGCCGGGGTCTGCACAAAAAAGTGTCTAAGACAGAGGGGGCTGGTGTGAGTAGCTATTGGAGGATGGGCTCATTGTAATGGCTGGAATGGAATAAATGGAACGTAGTAAATGTGGTTTCCATATATTGATCTGTTTGATACTATTCCATTAATTCCATACCAGCCTTTACAATGAGCCCATTGTCCTAAAGCTCCTGCTGGAGGGTCATGTCAGAATGAGCCTGCAGAAAGGGTACCACATTACAGGATGTCTTCCCTGTAATGCACAGTGTTGAGATTGCCTGCAATGACAACAAGCTCAGTCCCATGATGCTGTGACACACCGCCCCAGACCATGACGGACCCTCCACCTCCAAATCGATCCCGCTCCAAAGTACAGGCCTCAGTGTAACGCTTATTGCTTCGACGATAAACACGAATGCCTTACAACAGGCCTACAAGCCCTCAGTCCAGCCTCTCTCAGCCTATTGCGGACAGTCTGAGCACTGATGGAGGGATTGTGCGTTCCTGGTGTAACTCAGGCAGTTGCTGTTGCCATCTTGTATCTGTCCCGCGGGTGTGATGTTCAGATGTACCGATCCTGTGCAGGTGTTGTTACACGTGCTCTGCCACTGCGAGGACGATCAGCTGTCTGTCCTGTCTCCCTGTAGCGCTGTCTTAGGCGTCTCACAGTAAGGACATTGCAATTTATTGCCCTGGCCACATCTGCAGTCCTCATGCTTCCTTGCAGCATGCCTAACGCACGTTTACACAGATGAGCAGGGACCCTGGGCATCTTTCTTTTGGTGTTTTTCAGAGTCAGTAGAAAGGCCTCTTTAGTGTTCTAAGTTTTCATAACTGTGACCTTAATTGCCTACCGTCTGTAAGCTGTTAGTGTCTAACGACCGTTCCACAGGTGCATGTGCATTAATTGTTTGTGGTTCATTGAACAAGCATGAGAAACAGTGTTTAAACCCTTTAGAGTGAAGATTTGTGGAGTTATTTAGATTTTTACGAATTATCTTTGAAAGACACGGTCCTGAAAAAGGGACGTTTCTTTTTTTGCTGAGTTTAGTGCTGGTCTTTCTTTCAACTCATTTGAGCATGTGATTGGGCCTGTCTTGAGGGGTGAAGGGGCGGGGCTTAAACGTTTGTCACTATTCCATTGGTTCCATTGTGCCAGGTAAGCCCAATCGAACACAACTTACATATTTGGAAGAAAACAATACTATTTGAACCCAGGTCTAACATATTGCCATGAACATAGCAGCCACATCAAACCTATTATATGGTTGGTGAGGTTGTTATTGCAGCATCTGGTAGAATTTATGGAATGTCACACATGGTGTTTATCTCACTGGGATGAAAAACATCAAGACCTCCCAGGAAGGCCCTCTCAGATGGAACCCCATCACATTCAGTCCCTTAGTCGATGGCAGATAGCTTTACACCATCCCACAGACCCTACCGTGAGAATACTGAGCTCACCCACTTAACACACAGAAATTTACCACACAAAAAAGCTGAAAAATCAGACAAAAAGTAACATTTCAGAATCTCTAACCAATCAAATCCAATAAAATAACACAATGCTTTGCTATGTTTTGGGAGTGTGAAAGAAAAACGAGTGATGGCTCCCAATGAAAGCCAATGAAAGGAGGGCCATTTGCTAAGCTATCATTCATGAGCTAGGGTCCCATGCCTGCACAAGCTTGCTCCCAGCTCCACACACTTGTTGCCATTGTGACACACTGGCAGGGAGAAGCCTCTGTGGTCCCAGGGATCAATTCAAATCCTGACAACACCACACTAAACCAGGCTGCCATTTGTCCCAAGAAACCCCCCAAGAACCCCCTCTCTCCCCATCTGTCAGGGGGCCCCCAAGGAACATTGTGTGTGTGTGTGTGTGTGTGTGTGAATGTGTGTGGGAGGGAAAGGGGGTGTATGAGAGGAGGTTAATCAGTATTTGGATGAGGAAGAGAGAATAGAGGAGGAGGTGGAGGAAAGTGTGTGTGTGTGTGTGTGTGTGTGTGTGTGTGTGTGTGTGTGTGTGTGTGTGTGTGTGTGTGTGTGTGTGTGTGTGTGTGTGTGTGTGTGAGAGAGAGGAGGGGTTTGTCATTATGTTGATTTTCCTGTTTTCTTTTCAATGCCACTAGAATAATACATTATTTTATGTTCCTTTCTGCTCAGGCAGTCTGTCACCTATGCTGCCCATTTTTATGTTGCAGCGAGGGTGGTCACAGAGGCAACTAGGAACCTGAGAATCAGGTCAATTATAGATGATGGCTTGCTGATAAGAAAGAAAGGAAGTGAGAGAGAGACAGGGAGGGAAAGAGAGGGAGTCTGCTGGTTTATAATAAACAGTTAGAATACCTCCGGGTCAACCTACAGACAGAGTGGAGCTTGACCTGGCTGCCTGGTTTTGTCCAGCCTGTTGTGATGCTCCTAACAAGATCCGTTCTCACACAGACCTCCCCCTCAGGAGCCACGCAAACTTTAGGTTTTCGCATGGCAGCGCTTTCTCACCGAGCTGCTTCACACGCATCTATGCACACCTGCAAATTCTCAGCCACCGCTTTTCCTCCCTCTCTATTTGGTGCTGCGGCATTGACGGTGCATAAAGGAACGACAAAGCCGCACAACTATTTGTTCTTCCCTTAATTAGGAAATCTGAGCGATCCCTTTCAACTCCTTCCATTCGGCAGACCATGTCAAAGCAACAACCCCTGTTAAGTTTTCATCCCGATGGACCTGAAACAACCCGGGTGCTCTTCCCTGCCTAGAACACCATTGGATTGAGGTTCATGTTGGCTCTAGGCTACAATAGGACAAGTACTGACCCCTGACCTTTGTAGCGACCTGTTCTCTTCCAGGGGTTAGGGGCTGGGGCAGATGTGGGTAAACTTCCAGTGAACTAGAGAATGGAGCACACTTGTTAAAAGAGCGTCAGTTTTCTCCCTGGCTTTTGAGTAGGTAAACCCCAAGTGGAAGATGGTTCTAATTGGGGAAAGGTTAGAATGTGCGGTTCAAATAGCAGCAGACCAGCTGAAGCACACAATGGCTATCAGTAGAAGAGCGGGAGACTCAGTGGATGAAAGGTGCTTGCATGGTCCTAATTGGGAGATGAATGTGTCTTAGGTATCAAAAGAAGCCCTCGGAAACATCACTGCACACCAATTTAATTGGGATAGGTGTACATATTAAGAAAATACTAAATTGATAGAACGAGGGTTAGGGTTATTCCTAGGATTAATAACTAGCTAGCATTTCATGTAATAATCAACCTAATTTCCGCCTTCTCATTGGTGAAAAATGTTAAATGTATTTTTAGAGTAGGCTTAACCTATTACAGAGACATTAACGGTGGCTGCAGACATTCCGACTTAGCCTACTAGATATGACAGAACATCATCACTTACACAAACCTTATATACAGTGGCTATTTTAGCATGTAAATATTGGTGGGGCAAGCAAAAACACATTTTTCTTTTCTTTTTTTTTTTTACCTTTATTTAACCAGGTAGGCCAGTTGAGAACAAGTTCTCATTTACAACTGCGGCTTGGCCAAGATAAAGCAATGCAGTGCAACAAAAACAACAACAAATGGGATAAACACACGTACAGTCAATAACACAATAGAAAAATGTATGTACAGTGTGTGCAAATGTAGTAAGGTTGGGAGGTAAGGCAATAAATAGGCCATAGTGGCGAAATAATTACAATTTTGAAATAACACTGGTGTGTTAATGTGCAGATGATGATGTGCACGTAGAGATACTGGGGTGCAAAAGAGTAACAAAAAAATAACAATATGGGGATGAGGCAGTTGGGTGGGCTATTTACAGATGGGCTGTGTACAGGTACAGTGATCGGTAAGCTGCTCTGACAGCTGATGCTTAAAGTTGGTGAGGGAGATATAAGTCTCCAGCTTCAGTGATTTTTGTAATTCGTTCTAATCATTGGCAGCAGAGAACTGGAAAGAAAGGCGGCCAAAGGAGGTGTTGGCTTTGGGGATGACCAGTGAAAAATACCGGGTGGGTGTTGCTATGGAGACCAGTGAGCTGAGATAAGACGGGGCTTTACCTAGCAAAGACTTATGGAGGACCTGGAGCCAGTGGGGTTGGCGAAGAATTTGTAGCGAATTGGGGGATGCGTGCCAGCAAAGCTACAACCCAACACTAAACAATACATTCATTGCACTATAACGGTGACAAACAGTGCCCACAAACTGTTAGGGCCTACATAAAGCTGTCCCAACAGCAGAGTCCCAACAGCAGTCCCAGAGGAGCTTTCTTTGCAGCACCGTGAAGTGAATCCTTACCACTGCTACACCTGGCTATCGGGGAGCCTTGTCTGGCAGCGAAACAGTTCATTCAGACTCATTTACTGCCTTTAAAAAAAATGTAGTTAATATGGCTAGTTGCATAAACAAATGTGGTATCTACTGACAATTGAGATGTACAAACTATGGCATAAGGGGACGATAAGCGGATAAGAGGCAATTCGTAATTTCTATTAAGACACTAATGAGCGAGATTGGATGGACGTAGTCAATATAACCATTTGTTCAGGACTTTTGAAATGTACAGCGACAGAATTCAGAACATGGGCCTTTCGTACAATGTTCAGTCGTGGCCAAACGTTTTGAGAATGACACAAATATTAATTTTCACAAAGTCTGCTGCCTCAGTGTCTTTAGATGTTTTTGTCAGATGTTACTATGGAATACTGAAGTATAACTACAAGCACTTCATAAGTGTCAAAGGCTTTTATTGGCAATTACATGAAGTTGATACAATATTTGCAGTGTTGACCCTTCTTTTTCAAGTCCTCTGCAATCCACCTTGGCATGGTGTCAATTAACTTCTGGGCCTGATGGCTGCCTATTCTTGCATAATCAATGCTAGGCGTTTGTCAGAATTTGTGGGTTTTTGTTTGTCCACCCACCTCTTGAGGATTGACCACAAGTTCTCAATGGGATTAAGGTCTGGGGAGTTTCCTGGCCATGGACACAAAATATCGATGTTTTGTTCCCCGAGCCACTTAGTTATCACTTTTGCCTTATTGCAAGGTGCTCCATTATGCTGGAAAATACATTGTTCGTCACCAACAAGTTCCTGGATGATTGGGAGAAGTTGCTCTCGGAGGCTGTGTTGGTACCATTCTTTATTCATGGCTGTGTTCTTAGGCAACATTGTGAGTGAGCCCACTGCCTTGGCTGAGAAGCAACCCCACACATGAATGGTCTCAGGATGCTTTACTGTTGGCATGACACAGGACTGATGGTAGCGCTCACCTTGTCTTCTCCGGACATGTGGTTTTCCGGATGCCCCAAACAATCGGAAAGTGGATTCATCAGAGAAAATGACTTTACCCCAGTCCTCAGCAGTCCAATCCCTGTACCTTTTGCAGAATATCTTGACACCAGGCCATCCTCCAAAAGTCTTCACCCCATTGTGCGTGCAGATGCACTCACACCTGCCTGCTGCCGTTCCTGTGCAAGCTCTGTACTGGTGGTGCCCCGATCCCGCAGCTGAATCAACTTTAGGAAACGGTCCTGGTCCTTGCTAGACTTTCTTGGGCACCCTGAAGCCTTCTTCACAACAATTGAACCGCTCTCCTTGAAGTTCTTGATGATCTGATAAATGGTTGATTTAGGTGCAATCTTACTGGCAGCAATATCCTTGCCTGTGAAGCCCTTTTTGTGCGAAACAATGATGACGGCACGTGTTTCCTTGCAGGTAACCATATTTGATAGAGGAAGAACAATGATTCCAAGCACCACCCTCCTTTTGAAGCTTCCAGTCTGTTATTCCAGTCTGTTATTTGAACATTCAGCATGACAGAGTGATCTACAGCCTTGTCCTCGTCAACACTCACACCTGTGTTAACGATAGAATCACTGACATGATGTCAGCTGGTCCTTTTGTGGCAGGGCTGAAATGCAGTGGAAATGTTTTTTGGGGGGATTCAGTTCATTTGCATAGCAAAGAGGGACTTTGCAATTAATTGCAATTCATCTGATCACTCTTCATAACATTTGCAGTATATGCATATTGCCATCATACAAACTGAGGCAGCAGACTTTGTGAAAATATATATTTGTGTCATTCTCAAAACCTTTGGCCACGACTCTACACAAAGTCAGAAACGTAGGTTAAATGAAGGGGGCATTAAAGCAGACAATGAAAACTCTTACAATATTTGTTGATTACATTTCTCTAAAACAGGCTATAGGCTACATGTTCACCACCAAGTCAGAACAGTAGGCAAAATGAAGAGGGGGAAAAAAGACCAAATTATTAGGGAGAGGCACAACCTACTAACAGCTTACTACACAACATACACTTCATATTACTTTCTTAGCTACAGTATACATATCTCCCTGGCATATTACAATATTTATGCAGCAGCATACAATACATTTTTGGACTCACCTTGTTGTGCTGTGCTCACTTCAACAGGAAGGTGGCGCAGTGGTCCTTCGTGGACAAGTTTTGTCATCAAAGTCTGGCATTCTCTGGATTTATGGTGCTTTCAAGACAACTAGGAATTCTGAAAAAAAACAAGGTTTAATCATGAAAATGTCAGTGATCTTCAGGTCGTAGGTCTAGAAAGAGGCCCCAGTTCCTTACAATTCCAAGTTGGATGACCATTCAAAACGCATTTTCCCAGTCGTAGTTAGTTTTTTCCCAGAGTTCACAGTTTTCTTCGGAGTAAACAGTTGTTTTGAGTGCGGCAGACATCATGCTGGATTAACAGCATGGCCAATGGTGAATGTTTATCATTTTAAGCTTGGAAAAGAGACCCTTTAACCCAGACTTGGGATTACACGCCCACGCCACTGAATAGCAGGCTGGTGATTGCTTTGCAATGCTTGCAGTTAGCCACTAATTCCTTCCAAACCACTCATTGTGGAATTTGCGATTTCCAACTGGTTGTATAATGTTTGTCCAATGGCCGATGAGCACCAATACTTTTTGTCTATAATTTCTATTCATTATTTCTATGACAAGGATTAAAGCGCATTTGCCCATAGATTGTCGACTTGACTTATGATGATGACTGTTAGCTTGCTAGCTAAGGTTTTGAAAGTATGATGTTGACATGATCAGTCCAATCAAAGCTACTGTAGATAATGTGATTTAACGTAATTTTATCTGTGGCCAATAACCTTGAGGCTTCTTGGATGGGCACTTCTAATGTAACTCCATGGCAGCACCCAAGGGGCTTGAATTTTCAGGCTCTACCCTTAGATTAGGCGGTGAGGTAGTGTCCCAATGAGTGACAGAACAATGAGCCAATCCCGGCGCAACTAGAGAACATTACTCAATCACGGTGCAACTGCAACTAGAGAACATTACTAACCCCTCTGCTCCGTATTTTTCATTGGCTTCCCCACCACTACAGAAAGCACTGAGCAAGGCTGAAACACCTGTATTTTGGAGCTGCCTTACTCAAGAAAGCAAAAAAGAGACCAAGTTGTATCCAGTTTTATTAACTCACAGATTTTTTTTTTACATTGATTGCTTGATTGCAAACTGATATGTGACACGTATTATTGCCAAAATAACATGCAAAAGGCCCTGAATGACGGATCGCTACTAGTGACTTTGAATACTTTCTGTTGTAAGACAGCAGTGCATGTTGCATTGTAGGCTACTCAATCAATGGTTCTCAATGCACCCTCACCATAAACTATTTACAATTGCGACAAACCAGAAGCACTCTTGTTATGTTGTTGTTTTGAGAACGAACAAAGTAAACAAAATTACCTGCATTGTTACCCACAGTTATCATTTGTCTGCATTTGCCATCAAATTATTGTGTTGCTTTTCTCTCGCAGACGACTTGCAAAGAACAAATAGTCCTACAATGTAAATTTCCCATAGGCCTGAAGCCTATGCCTACGAGGTTTGTAGTAATGTCGCATATGGGGTACAATAAGGGAGACAGTCTGAAATATGTTTGTGGGAAAGTTTTATGGGGTTATCAATTCATTTGAAGTGGAATATCCTAGACATTTTAATTTGGGTTGCCTAGTTTCCGGTTTGTCGTTTTCACATGCCACATGCCAGTAGAATAATGCCATACAGAAATTCTGCTGACTGCAACCTAATCAGTGTTGAGGCTAATGATTAAAGGCAGTGGCCTATAAGAGCAGAGACAATGGCTGGGAAAGGTAATAACCGGCCACTTAAATCACCCCAAATGGGACAGGCTCGTTGGGCACTGTGGGGAGACCCTTTCTCCATCCCTGTAAACTCATCTCCTCTGCTCAAAAACGTCAGGGTATCAAGCAGAGCAGCCTCATTCCAGGGGTGTCGGCGGGGTTACAGCACCGGTGTGTCCCGAGTGTGAACCACTCTCATTTTTTCCATGGCCAAAGAGTCATAAATGTCTTGTCCCTATTGTGTGGGAACTCATCGTGAACATTGTCTCTGTGGCTCTGCCCACCAGTAGCCAATCAGGGGAACATGGTATCCTATCGAGCTGCAGTCTAGCATTCCTGGCATTTCCAGTCGGCTGTCTGGCATAAGGTCGGCAGAGACATGGTCAAGCCGTGGAACGTTGTTTTGGTCCTTTAACCAGGTATGGAGACTGTGGTTGTCTCCTGGTTGGAATGTCATTGTCTCCCAAACATGTTGCCCCAGAGTGATGGTCAGGACAGGACCCAAACAAACTAATATTGATCTGCATATAGAAACTGTCAGAGTTGCTACATAATTCTGACATAAGTACATATATATTAGTATTATTCACTTCTCTATCTGAGGAAATGTATGGTGTGTTTCTTGATTGCGGCACTTTTCTGGCTTAATCATGATCCGGTAATAATCTTTTGGTTGCTGTTTTGTCATTTGAGTGTGTGAAGAACACTAGCAATAGCCTATTGCCATCTTTCTCAATCACATAAAACCTGCCTGACTGACAACAAATTCACTTTCCAACACATCTCTGAACGCGTTAGTACTCTCCTTTCTTTTTATGCTGCTAGCTGCATGCAATAGTAGAGCAGTGTGGTAAAACCCTGTCTAGCCTTAAAAATCTGCCTTCAAAGTCCCCCCCCACCCTTCACCATGTAATATCTTTAATCTCTGGGGTTCCTTCCTGCTTCTGCTGCTAGAGCTCCACGTAAATGAGAGGAGAGTGTGCAAGATCTCAGCCTTTCCGGGGTCAGTGTTGTGTTACAGTGAATGACTTCAGCCCTGCAGGGACGAAAACTGTGCTGACGTGTGGTCTAGCAGTCTCATAGCCAAGGCATCTCGTCCTAATCACCGCTCCAGCAGGAGTCCCTGCTTCATTATGAGCCTGGCACTACTTTCCCAGGAAGGTAACCAGGGGCATCCTCCACAATATGCTGTTGGGGGGAAATGCAACCTTCAACAATGGTGTCATTTTTCCTGGTTTTAATCAAAACGTGCCCATGCTGAGAGAGATGGTATCCTGGTTACAGTTAGCTAACTATGTTTTATGTAGTTCAGTGGCTGTTTGGTTTGAATACGTAGTAAAAATGTATTAACAAGCAGATCACTGTAGTCTGTACTGATTCATCACTGTTTAGGAATGTATCTGTTGTAATTCTGAACTGCTTTTGGTTGAAATTAGTCAGTTGGCTGGGTGGGTCTTTGACATGGGACATTAGCTCAAAAGTATATTATGTGAAAGAGGTCACAGCCATTGGCTCTATGAGTGGAGAGAGATATGGTTTCCTTCACTGGCTACTTCGGGTGCGTGTGTAAGAGGCAAAATAGAGGCAAAATAGCAGAGACAGAAGGGCTCAATGAGTGGAGAGATGAAAGGGATATTGCGTATGTGTGTTAGCCTGCACTTTGTGGCTAATCCCTAAGTGTCTGTGTGTCTGTCTGTCTGTATTTGTATGTAAGCAAGTGAGAGAGAGACACACAAACTAGCAGAGAGCAGAGCCTTCGTCTGGTGACCTTTAGCTGGGTAATTTAGTCTTTGTCAGGACTTTCATTTAGTGTAATTAGAAGTGGATCTGCTAGGAGCTAGGGGTCCTGCTGGTGCTGTCCAACACAGTGTTGTGTAAGAAACTACTGTACCAGCTGAGCATTGCAGACAAACACACCTCCAAAATATCTCTTCTCCACTCATACCGGATAGACTCTCTGAGATATTCCCACTCATCAATCAATGACTGTATATCTGAAAATGTACTAATAATCAATATCCTCTTTAATTTGTGCATTAATTGTTAAATCCAGCTAGTGACTTCCAAGTACAGATGTGTCATATACTTAAAAAGTACCCATTTGCTGACAAATGATTAGGGGAAAGTTGGGGGAGGAACATGTTACTTGCTGTCATAAAATAAGTCAGCAAGACAAAAAGGCATGCCAAAACACAGTGGAACCAACCCCCGAGGACTGCCTGTTTTACACTCCTGTTGTAAAGTCTCGTTATTGAGAGATTATTAGCTCTAATCTAGTAAAGAGGGAGCGTGACATCTCAATCCCCCTCCAGGCCTTGGGGAGTCTTCAAACAGTAGGGGGATTGATGCAGAGCTGACCATATGCTACTGCTCCCCTCGTGCTCTCTGTCAGAGGCCAGAGCTGTGGCTAATGCGAATGCTAAGGTGACGGCCATTTGAATATTACCTAAGGCCAGTGGTTATTTTAGCATATAAATCTTGGTGAGGCAAACTCAACAATTTTTTTTAGATGCATGCCAGCAAAGCCACTACACAACAAAACACTAACAGTACATTCATTGCACTATAACGGTGCCAAACGGTGCCCACAAACTGTTAGCGCCTATATAAAGCTGTCCCGACAGAGGAGCTTTCTTTGCAGCACCGTGAAGTGAATCCTTACCATCGCTACACCTGGCCATCAGCGGAGCCTCATCTGGCAGCGAAAAAGTTCATTCAGTCTCATTTACTGCCTTTTTAAAAACCAGAGCTGATATGGCTGACTTAAATAAATATGGTTTCTGCTGACTCCTTGTGGATTTGTGTAACTCGATAAAAAATTCATTCTCCTTCAATAATAACAAACACCAAGATGAGTTTTGACTTTTGAACCATACAGAAACATTATTACATTTCTGTTCAGTAGATTCATAACGTCTGTTCTGATATCAGAGCGCTATGTTCTAAGTATAAGCAAGTGCTAGCAAACGAGATGCGACGAGGTAGGACTTTTTGTTCAGCACTTTTAAAATGGATACAGACAGAAATTAAGATAGGTGTTATTTCAGATAAATTCAGCAATATGTTGAGGCGTTAACTTTACTCTTCTTGAGAGAGAGACCATTTGAAGTATTTTATTTTGCCTACTTAGTCTAAAAAGGAAGGAAAATACAATCACGAGGATCCACTTTTTTAGACAACAGGCCTATACAGATTCACAGACAACGCATTAAGAAAACAAAACAACCCTCGTAATATCAACTGGAATTACACGGGTCTATTACTGAACTTTCACTGGCAAACATGTTTACAGACCCAACATTATAGTATCCTCTCCTCATGGAGAAAAGCACATGAGCTAATTATAACACACACAGTAAGCAAAACAAAGAAATGGATCATTCCAACATTGCCTAAAATGATGAATAAGATACTAATGAGAGAGACCTATATAAGCAATAAAACAATTTAGATGTACAAACTATGGCATAAGGGAACGATGGGTGGATAAGAGGCAAGCTGTAATTTCGATTAAGACATTAATGAGCTTGGATGGACAATATACCTATTTGTTCAGTACTTTTGAACTGGACAGCGACAGAATTCAGAGCAAGGGCCGTTCTTACAGTATTCTCCCTGTACACCAAGTCAGAAGCGTAGGATTAATAAAGTGGGCATATAAGCAGACTGAAAGCTTTTACAATATTCGATGATGACATTTCTCTAAAACTAGCTATAGGCTACATGTGTACCACCATGTCAGAACAGTATAGGCTAAGTTCTGTGGGGGAGAGGGACCAAATTCTTAGGGTGAGACACATGGGCTACTAACAGCTTACCCCACAACATACACTTAGTATTACTTTCTAAGTTACAGTATACAGACAGTAAATATAGGGAGTACCAGTACCAGATCAATGTGCAGAAGTAGGAGGTACTTGAGGTAGATATGTACATCAAGGCAGGGTGAAGTGAACAGGCATCAAGTTAGATAATAATAAGAGTAAAATAAAGAGCAGAGTAGTAGCAAATGATGAGTGTAAAAGTGTGCGTGTATGTTTGTGTTGTGTCGGTATGCGAACATGTGTGTGTATGTATTGTTTGAATGTGTGGGAGTGACAGTGGAGGCTGTGGAGGGGAGGATGGCCCCTGCGGTGTGAAAATTGGTTAGCTGTAGCCAGGTTCGCCCCAGGGCTGGTGGTGGTGGTGCATGGCCAGCCGGCTGCGGGGCACTGCTGAGGTGCAGCAGAGGGAGGTCATGGGAGCCCTTTCAACAGCAGGTGGAATGTGCTTAGTCAGCCTTTCAGAAGGGTCTTATTGAAGGAGAAAGCCTGGGGAGTCATGCTAATGCAAAGAGCCATTGATATGCTAGCCCTGGACTGGGATGTTTGTGTACACTTTTTCACTGTGCATATATATATTTTGATTTCTAACCCCCTTTTTAGTGTTTTATGTGATCTACTGCTTTAACGTCAGTGTTGCCTAGACTTTGTCTAGAATTAATGATGGGAACGATGTGATGATTATATCCACATGGAACTGCAATATATAGGCCTAGGCAGGAACCAATCCAAACCTCTTTTGTTTGGTTGTCATTGAGATCTTCAGTGGTGTCATTATATTATATTGTGCTATTTAATGAAGTTAACCTGCTCTCGACTGCAGTTAACTAGTTCGTTGACAAAATTCAACCTTTTCTTTGTTTAAGTCAGTCATGAAAGTTTTACCATTCAGCTACAGTAGATTTGTCCTGCCCTGATCATTCTTAGCTAGTGTATTGACATGGTCTAGTGGAACTTCAGAGGCTCTCACCTGAGGCTGTGACATGGTAGGACATTGAGCCTGGGGGGCACCGGATGCCTGGGGAGCATAGCTGCTGTGTTTGCTAACTGACTAAACCATAATGTCCTCCCTGCTGTTACTTTAAACTCAAATCTGTCATTAGGTTGCAAACACTGTGCCAGAGGGCACCTGTGGGGTTTAAAGGTTGGTTTAAATTTTAAAGGGAATTATCCTCTTTTCAGGAACCTAGATAAATGAACTAATTTTGAAAATCCGAGTGAAAGAAGTGATGTGCTGTCAGTAACCTAATAGTACACGTTTCTGGTTATATCAGTATTAGCCTGTAGTATACTTCAGGAAATATACACTCTTGTTGAGATGAGATGAGGAATCGATGGCCCTGTCCAGCAAAGGAACCTACCCCCTAAACACTTGAGGGGATTAGAGATAATTTAATAGATTTAAGCAATATGGTAATTGGTAATAGCTCCACTTTGCCCTCTGATAGGCTGGGTGGAATTATTGCCATATTGCTTACTCCTGTCCAATCCTCTTAGATCTCCATAAGCGGCTAGCCCTAGAGGCTAGGGGTTGTTTCCAAGGAATCAGGGATGTGAGGAATCAAGGAAAGATATTTAAGATTCACCCAGGGAGTCAGAACACCACTAACACACAGCAAACACATAGTAAACAATGTTTGTCGAAGAGGATGGAGTGGAGGGTGGATGAAAGGGAGTGGAGGGTGGAGTAAAGAGAGAGAGAGAGAGAGAGAGAGAGAGAGGAGAGAGAGAGAAGAGTGGCTTGTTTTGGCTGTAGGCACAATTCAAGTGATTTGGCTGCACTTGGCTGAAGGCTGGAGGGGGCTCTTTATTCCACAGGCTGGGTGCTGCTGGGCTGGGTTGGGCTATGGTGTTAGCCCAGCGGGCCAACCCCAGCCAGACAGTATGGCACACCGCTGCTCATAGACCACAGATCAAGTGCTGAACCCTCTCCTGGCCCCCGGCCAGCTGGGAGGTATGTGAACCTTCACTTCTGAGGGAGTGAGGAAGTAAGGGATGGGAGGGTTGGTTTGAGGGCATTTTTGGTGACAATATGGTCCCAGAATTGCCTGCTTACACTAACATAAGATCTCAGACAGACCAGGGAGACTTCTACTGACTGCCACTGACTGGGTTGTCTGCTGCAATCTTTTTTTAAAGAATTAAAATATTCACTAAAACACACTGCCTCCTAGACTATAGCCGATTGTGGCTGGAAAGTGCTCTCCCACTCTGATTGACAGATTTGGCTCAAGGATGTGATAACGAAAAAGGAATCAGTGATGTAAGGAATCAAGGAAAGAGATTTAAGATTTACCCATGGAGTCAGAGCTCCACTAACACATAGCAAACACAATGTTTGGAAAACGTTTGTCAATGAGGACAGAAAGTGTATAGCCGAAAAGCCGAATAAGCATTCCTAAGCTGCCAAAACATGAAAAGGAATTACACAAAACACAACCATTTTCACCAGTATGTCATGCAAATCTGTAACAATGAGATCACTAACAACAACAGTTAAAAACCAACGCAAAATTAATGTCCTATATTTCCTCTTAACAGTTTGTGTTTGAGGTGGGTGAAAGGGAGCTCTGGGTGGAGTAAAAAGAGAGAGCGAGTAGGGTGGCTTGTTTTGGGTGTAGGGACAATTAAAGTGATTTGGCCGCTGTTGGCTGAAGGCTGGAGGGGGCTCTTTATTCCACAGGATGTGTGCTGTGTTGGGTTGGGCTATGATGTTAGCCCGGTAGGCCAGCCCCAGTATGTCACACCGCTGCTCATAGACCACAGATCAAGGGCCCGGGCACTCTGCCGGCCCCCGGCAAGCCTCCAGGTGGGCCACGCTAATGAGCCCGAATCGCAACTCCAACGTGGGCCTCCCTGGCCTGGGAGAGGACCCACAGGGGGCCCGACGGCCGGGTACACACAGGGTCAGCCGCAGGCAGGGGGCTGGAGATGGGAGAGGCAGGGATCACAGGGAGAGGAGGATGGCTGTGACGCTGCTTATTGAGGATCACACATTTGAGTCTGAACTTTGGTAGGAGTGTGTGCATGTGTGGGAAAGTGGAGCTGGGAGAGGGGGAGTTGCTTTATTACAAGATTAAAAAAGAAGCATATTTTGGGTCTATGGATACCTATTATTTTACAGTGACTATAGCCTACTAGTTATTTTTGCCTATTTTTTGAATGACCAAAACTCCCATTCCTTGTTCACTTACAGTCTACAGTGGGCCTAATTTATCATCATATACACTACCAGTCAAAAGTTTGGACACACCTACTCATGCAAAGGTCTTTCTTGATTTTTACTATTTTCAGCATTGTAGAATAATAGCGAAGACATCAAAACTATGAAATAACACATATGGAATCATGTAGTAACCAAAAAAGTGTTAAACAAATCTAAATATATTTAATATTTTAGAGTCTTCAAAGTAGCCACCCTTGATGACAGCTTTGCACACTCTTGGCATTCTCTCAACCAACTTCATGAAGAATGCTATTCCAACAGTCTTGAAGGGGTACCCACATATGCTGAGCACTTGTTGGCTGCTTTTCCTTCACTCTGCGGTCCAACTCATCCCAAACCAACTCAATTGGGTTGAGGTCGGGTGATTGTGGAGGCCAGTGTAACGGATGTGAAACGGCTAGCTTGTTAGCGGTGGTGCGCGCTAAATAGCGTTTCAATCGGTGACGTCACTTGCTCTGAGACCTTGAAGTAGTGGTTCTTTTGGGCTTTTGTGGAGTGATGGGTAACGATGCTTCGTGGGTGACTGTTGTCTGTGTGCAGAGGGTCCCTGGTTTGCGCCCGGGTATGGGCGAGGGGACGGTCTAAAGTTATACTGTTACACCAGGTCATCTGATGCAGCACTCCATCACTCTCATTTTTTATCAAATATCCCTTACACAGCCTGGAGGTGTGTTTGGGGTCATTGTCCTGTTGAAAAATAATTGATAGTCCCACTAAGCCCAAACAAGAAGGGATGGCGTATCACAGCAGAATGCTGTGGTAGCCATGCTGGTTAAGTGTGCCTTGAATTCTAAATAAATGACAGACAGTGTCACCAGCAAAGCACCTCCACACCTCCACACCACCTCCTCCATGCTTTACGGTGGGAAATGCACAAATAGACAGAGATCATCCGTTCACCCACACCGTCTCACAAAGACACAGCGATTGGAACCAAAACTCGCCAATTTGGACTCCAGACCAAAGGACACATTTTCACCGGTCCATTTTCACCGGTCCATTGCTTATGTTTCTTGGCCCAAGCAAGTCTCTTCTTATTATTGGTGTCCTTTAGTAGGACTGATTCACACAGTCATACGTGTATCGCTGCAGAACGCTGTGGAAGCCATACTGTTTAAGTGTGCCTTGAATTCCAAATAAACCACTGATAGTGTCACCAACAAAGCACCATCACACCTCCTCCTCCATGCTTCACGGTGGGAACCATAAATATGGACATCATCCGTTCACCTACTATGCGTCTCACAAGGACATGACAGTTGGAACCAACAATCTCAAATTTGGACTCATCAGACCAAAGGACAGATCTTTTCTTCTTATTGGTGTGTTTCTTTGCAGCAATTCGACCACGAAGCCCTGATTCACATGGTCTCCAATGAACAGTTGATGTTGAGATGTGTCTGTTACTTGAACTCTGTGAAGCATTTATTTTGTCTGCAATCTGAATCTCTTTTTTTGCATCTGCACTTGAAGAAACTTTCAAAGTTCTTGAAATATTCCGGATTGACTGACCTTCATGTCTTAAAGTAATGATGGACTGTTGTTTCTCTTTGCTTATTTCAGTTATTTATTTATTTGAGTTCTTGCCATAATTAGGACTTGTTTTTTTTTTTGCCAAAATAAGGCTATCTTCTGTATACTACCATACCTTGTCACAACCCAACTGTCTGGCTCAAACACAATAAGAAGGACAGAAATTCCACAAGTTAACTTTTAACAAGGCACACCTGTTAATTTAAATGCATTCCACCTCATGAAGCGGGTTGAGAGAATGCCAAGAGTGTGCAAAGATGACATCAAGGCAAAAGTTGGCTACTTTGAAGAACATCATATATAAAATATATTTTGATTTGTTTAACACTTATTTGGTTACTACTTTATTCCAAATGTGTTATTTCATAGTTTGGATGTCTTCCCTATTATTCTACAATGTAGAAAATAAGAAAATGTAAGAAAAACTGTGTAATGTGTAGGTGTGTCCAAATCTTTTGACTGGTTCTTATGTAAAATTTGCATATTTGTAATTATGAAAAAGGCATAAGCAAACCCCATGGGAGATTTTCTGAACATTTCTATACCTCTTAAAATGGTATGTTTACTGGTTCAAGCTACTAAATCTTCTGGGAATCTGAATTCATAGAGGGATAAATGTTTTTTTGGACTAACGATTTACGCACATTTGTGTTGCTCACAATTGCTGAATGAGGCCCATTATTTCCAGTGTAAACATATCCGTGCATATAAACAGGGCTGTAATATGCGTATACGGGAAGAGGTGACTAATGAGAGCGTTTGTTGGACTCTGCCAGCCTCTGCTTTTGTTTCTTAGGCTTTTGATCCGATTGATAGTGTTTGTAGGTACACAAATCGTCTCCTCTCCAGTGTTTGGCCCAAAATTAAACGTACAGTACAGACTGGGAAGTGTGTGAACCTTCACTTCTGAGGGATTGAGTGAGTAAGTAAGGGAGGGGACGGTTTATTTGAGGGTGTCTTTGGTGACCTTATGATCGCAGAATTGACTGCAAACACTAAAATAGATGAAGAGCTGAGACAGACCAGGGTGACTTCTACTGACTGCCTCTGATTGGGTTGTCAACTAACAAAAATATAAATGCAACGTATAAAGTGTTGGTCCCATGTTTCATGAGCTGAAATAAAAGATCTCAGAAATGTTCCATATGCACAAAAAGCTAATATCTCCCATTGTGCACAAATCTGTTTACATTCCTGTAAGGGAACATTTCTCCTTTGCTAAGATAATCCATCCACCTGACAGGTGTGGCATATCAAGAAGCGGATTAAACAGCATGATTATTACACAGGTGCACCTTGTGCTGGGGACAATGGATGGCCAGTTTTGTCTCACAACACAATGCCACAGCTGTCTCAATTTTTGAGGGAGTGTACAATTGGCAGACTGCAGCAATGTCCACCAGAGCTGTTGCCAGATAATGTAACGTTCATTTCTCTACTATAAGCTGACTCCAATGTTGTTTTAGAGAATTTGTCAGTATGTCGTGTGGGCGAGTGCCCCATGGTGGCTGTGGGGTTATGGTATGGGATGGCATAAGCTACGGACAACGAACACAATTGCATTTTATCAATGGCAATTTGAATGCACAGAGATACTGTGGCGAGATCCTGAGGCCCATTGTCATGTCATTCATCCACCACCATCACCTCATGTTTCAGAATGATAATGCACGGCCCTATGTCGCAAGGATCTGTACACAATTCCTGGTAGCTGAAAATGTCCCAGTTCTTCCATGGTGTGCATTCTGGATTGACAGCATGTTCTTGTTCCCGCCAATATCCAGCAACTTCACACAGCCATTGAAGAGGAGTGGGACAACAATTCCACAGGCCACAAGTAACAGCCTGATCAACTCTATGCAAAGGAAATGTGTTGCACTGCATGAGGCAAATGGTGGTCACACCAGATAAGGCTATCTTCTGTATACCACCCTACCATTTTATAAGGTTTCTCTGAACCAAAATAAGCATATCTGTATTCCCAGTCATGTGAAATCCATAGATTAGGGCCTAATTAATGTATTTAAATGGACTGATTTCCTTATATGAACTGTAACATATTTGAAATTGTTGCATGCTGCATATATATATATATATATATATATATATATATATATATATATATATATATATATATATATATATATATATATATATATATATATATATATATATATATATATATATATATATATTTATTTATTTATTTATTTATTTATTTTTATCAAAATATGCAGTAAAACCTGAACTTGTACTGTTAGTTAGTATGGCCTTGGTTTTACCTTAGTGGGAGAGCATAGAGGCCAATATTTTACCTCAGTGGGATAGCATAGAGGCCAAGATCGAAGAGAGGGATTCAGGGATTGTTATTTCTGTAGTCCCTTGGCAAACTTGACATTTTCAGTTAACCTCATTGTCAACAGCGATTCCTTTAGTGAGCCATCTCTCATGGCTGCCATTTTTATGAATGCACTCAACATTACAGTAATGTCTGCCAGCAAATCTGCATCCTGTCCTCTGTCCTTCTAGTTCTGGCCTGTCAGATTGTCTGATTGTCCCTGAGAATATTGGCCATAGATGTGGTTGGTTGGTTTCCCTTTCCCTTTATGTGAGTAAATAGAACTGATTCTGCTGAGGGCACCATCCGCACGTGTTGGGGTCTCCTGTGGTGTTGGTCAGTCAGGGTGGAATACCCATGCTTCATAGAAACCCTTGGCCGCCATAAAGGACCCTTTGTCAACCCAAGAGCAGGGTCATCTCTCTCCTCCACTGGTCGATAAATGCTCGCATTCTCCACCTTTTCTTATGATTTTGTTTAGCTAGAGGCGGGAGCCAATAAAAAGTGCAAAGACTTTCAAATTATTCACAGGGAAATGCATAAAGGATTCATTTGCATTGATTTTGCCTCTTGACAAAAGGAGTCACCCCCCCCCCCCCCCCCCCCCCCCCCAAAAAAAATATTACTAGACGAGGAACATCAATCTAAATTTGAATAATTTGGCTTGTGAAGTTCTCAAGTTATTTTTAAATAAATCAAACGCATTGGAATGGTATTCAGCCAGGTAAAGCAGTGAGAAATGTCCTTTTTCTGCTCTGTGTTCATTTGTCTGACTTAACCAACACTATTAGCCACAGCCTGTGAAAAGTCCTGTTTTGTCTATTACATCTGTTTGGTTTGGCCAAATGGATTCGACACGAGGTCAACTCAAGCCAAATTATGAAACATTTGCATTTTCTGCCTTGTTTTTTCCCCCGGTATTTCATTCACAACCATTTCATTACAAGTTTGAAATGAATGAACTTTTTTCAATAAAGGAATGGAGAAAGCATGTTAAAATAAACAAATGAGACCTGCTTAAATACAATTGGTGTATTCTGCATTTCTGGAAATTACGTCAGAGGCCATCTCTTCACTAAAGGGAAGAAAGATATAAATAAACCCTTTCCTAACCTGGACGACACTAGGCCAATTGTGCGCCGCCTCATGGGTCTCCAGCTCACAGCAGGCTGCGATACTGCCCGGGATCGAACCCAGATGTGTAGTGACGCCTCTAGTACTTTAGACCGCTGCGACACTCAGGAGGCCCCAACAATATAAACACTTCTACATTAATGTGGATGCTACCATGATTAGAAATTACAGAAGACATTTTGCCTTTTGATAGGCCATCATTGTCAATAAGAATTTGTTCTTAACTGACTTGCCTAATTAAATAACGGTTAAGATTTTTTTTAATTGACAATCCTGAATGAAGCATGAATAATGATGAGTGAGAAAGTTGCACAAATATCATACCCCCCCAAAAATGCTAACCTCAACTGTTATTGTAATGGTGAGAGGTTAGCATGTCTTGGGGGTGTGATATTTGTGCATCTGTTACTTTCTCACTCTGTAATAGTAGTATCCACATGAATGTAGACGTGTTTAGAAACATACTACAGTGTATATTGTTATTTACAATTAAAGTGACTCCAAAGTGACACAATACATTATTTACCATTCATTTGTACTTGGCACAAAATAATCTGAAACACAACCAGAACAGATTGGAAATGCAACCAACAAATGTGTAACCTCACTTTACTACGCTTTACGTAGTCATTGCGTGCTAGGAATATGGAACCAAATACTACACTTTGTACTACTTTAATACACATATAAGCGAATTTGTAGCCAATATTTTGCTCCCCTAAAATGGGCGGTACTATGTACAAAAAGGGCTGTAATTTCTAAACGGTTCACCTGGAATGGATGAAAATACACTCAGATTAAAGCTGACAATCTTCACTTTAGCTTCATAGTCTTTGTTTGATTTTAAATCCAAACTTTGGGAGTATAGAGCCAAAAGAATAAAAAATGCTTCACTGTCCCAATAATTACTGAGTGCACTATATATGCCTCCTCACAATTTTGACTCGGAGATCTATAGACAGTTCTTTGAACTTCCTGGTATAGTTTCTGCTCTGACATTGACCTTATATAGACAGTTGTTTATTTCCAAATCATGCCCAAACAATTGAATTGGTCACAGGTGGATCGTCTCAAGGATGATCTAAGGAAATTGGATGCACCTGAGCTCAATTTAGAGTGTCAGAGCAAAGGGGAATGAATAGTTATGTAAATGTGAGATTTTGTGTATTTCATTTTCAATAAATCTTCAAAAACTTCAAAAAAACATGTTTTCATTTTGTCGTTATGGGGTATTGTGTGTAGATGGGTGAGGGGAAAAATAAATGTCAACCATTTTGAATTCAGGATCTAACACAAGAAAATGTGGAATATGTCCAGGTATGAAACCTTTCTGAAGGTACTGTACACATATTATCGTATAGACCACTGCACATATGGTTTTGATAGACATTGTAATAGCAGTAGTAAACTTTATCATCAAAATAAACATTTTAACAATAGTATCCTGAAACGTATTGCCCAGTAACATGTGTAGAAACAGCATTGTGTAAAGGCAGTCCATGAACTGTAGCTGGCCTTTATAATGATTCAATTTCAGATGTGCTTTTCCCTCTGATTTTGATACATTGTCTGTGCCGTGCCTACACTCTGTTTTAAGCCTAGGAATTTGCAGGTGGGAGGGAGAGGGGGACCTTGTTCAACAGTGCTTGAGAGGGCCATATCTGTCATAGTGAATTCCAGTCCCGAGCGCTGATATGAATGAAGGGCACTAGTGTGCCCAAGTTGTAAGTGTGGAACTCAAAGGCCTGCTGAAACCCTATAATGCAATTATGGCGACAGACTCTCAGATCCATTAACTTTAAATGGTTCGACAGCCCCCATTCAGTCAGTGTGCTGCCATGTCTTTTCTCAAAGGAGGCCTCTTAAGTCACATGAAAAGGCCTCTTCTGTACTCATTGTGCTCATTGTCTTTGTAAGCCTGTTATTAGGGGGAGAATCAAGTTACGGCACACCACCGATGAGAACTGCAGAGATTGTTCAGTTATAGGTACAAACGGGCATCTCTGCTCAGGGTTCAAATACCAGGAATACCTCTTCGAATAATTATCAACGTTGAGTTAAATTGTTGAAAATACATATATTGCAATATATTCTCCTAAAGAAAGATTCAGATTTTAGAGGCATATTGGACAGGAGATTCACACTGCTTTTGCCAATAATTGTTTTATTTATAAAATTGACATTGGTGTAATAAAGGGTGTAATAAGGGAAAATAATAGATAACAAGTACATTATTTTGTTTTATTTTAACACACATTATTGCATTTTGCTGACATTAATCAAGATACTTGTTTAGTGTCCAGGTTGTCCAGTCCACAACAATAGCCTATGTGCCTATTTAAGTGGTATATCTTTGTCATGTAGGCCTATAACAAAATATTGTAAAAACATATTGAAGAAAAGTTTACTGTAATGGTAACATGACTTCGATGAACAGAAACAAATATAGTACATACCATGTTGTGTAAAAAAACATGGTTATCCTCCTTTCCTTGCAGAATAAAGAACAAAAAAACATGTGCATCTCATTTTACTCTTTCACATTAGTAGAATTGGCAAGTGTTGACAGGAATACTTTTCTATTTTCTTCCGGATGAAAGTTTACAACTTACATCAAGTTCCTAAAGGATTTAAAATGTTCAACAACAAATCATAAATGATGAAGTGGATAATTGTAGCCGTTTAAATTCAGTTGGTGTAGTTTTTACATCTATTAATGCACTCTAATCAATGGATGCTTATTGCACTAAAAGACTAGTTAACAACCAGCATTGAAAACGTTGGCCCTATCTCTGTGTCTTGAAATCAGGGAAAATTGTGTTAAGTCTTGTTGTTAATACAACATCCTTCAAACATTTATTTGGGAATCAAATTAAAGGTTCCAGCGATTTCCAGAATTGAATTTGGTGTTTTGTATATTCCTAATGTGTGCTGTTCAGCCTCTTTACACAGACACCAGTGGAAATGTCCAAATCCGTCATTGCACAACTTTAAAGCGCTCCCCCCAAAGTATTGCAGTGTAGTGACCCATTCTAAATAACCTATATCATTGGGGTACTGAGGTTTATAAAGGAGTCCATTGGAAGCTGCGCTCAAAAGATTTGGTGGAATTGGTTGGAAGCCTTGATGAAAAGTGCACAAAAAAAAGCAGGATGGAGGATAAAGAAAACGTATAGGAGATGTCAGGACGCCTTTGGAAGGAAAACAAACTGCGGCGACCAATGTGAGTTGACTTAATCTGATTAGGCTAACCTCATCAACAGCCCACTTAAAAGGGAGAAGAAAGCCATGAATTGGGCTGAGAAGCGAGAGAAAGGAGTCGCTCTCTGCTCAGAAAACCAAGGAAGCTCTGTGAATGCATCACATTGTTCTGGGACATGCTGGTCTGCAGATGGCAGAATGACAACAAACTGCTTGAAAAGCGAAGCAAATATAATTGAGGCAAGTTTTTTTTTTCAGGTATGAGAACAATACAAGGAGTAATGAGATTAAGAAAGAATAAAGTGAAAGTCCACGGAAAATACCACTCTCTCGCACGTTTGTGGTGCTAACATTCAGCTTTGAAGTCTTTGAATGCAGTCACCCCCCGTCACGCTATGAGAAATATCACCCACTTTTTATTAATGAATTCAAATTTTTACATCTTATAAAACACCCAACAGAGCTGGTAATACATCAAACAAGAACAGCTAGACCAGGGAAATAATATGTTTTTAATACCAATACAAAGAGGGATGTAAAAAAAAAAACTTTAATACATCAAGTTATGCCTAGTCTTAAGAAATCCCTAGCAACAATACATATTAGATATCTTACCCTGCCAAGAGAAAATATCTTTACATCTTTAGCCAATATCTTAAGTGAGAAATAGCTGAGGCTTTCTTTTAAAAATGAATCAGTTTACTGATTAAATGTTTACTCAATTGAATTTGATTCGTAAGGATTCCAGACGTGCATATTTTGATATTCTGCATAATCCAATACTTAATTCAGGGGTGAATGCAGCAACCACAGGAGTTCTTTTTCAGCTGTGTCTGGTTGGAGAAAAGGATCCAACTCAAGAAACGTGTTGCTGCACTGCAGTAGTGGGCTAAGTTTGGCTGGTTCAAGTCCTTTGTATATGAGTAATGCTGTCATTTGTTATTCCCCTGTCTGGTTCTAAAACCGAAAATATAATCACTCAAAGTAAAAGCACATTTGGATATTAGTTTAAGAATTCTGTTAGTAGTTGAAAGAAATTAAGCCCACTGTCTTGAAGTGTTTTGTTGATGGTTCAAAGTTTTGTTGAAAGGACACTTTTGTCTGCACCCAATTTTGGCACATTTCCTCACCTATCAACCACAGCATAAAACACTTACCAAGATACTGCTGTCTTTACTTTCTATGGATTGTTTAAAAAAACGGTTAAAAAAAAAGTCCTATTTCATTCGGACAGTTTTTTTCAATTTCCGCTTAAAATGAATCTGCCATAGACAGCAGTGGGGTCAAACCGTAGAACCCAGTTCCTACATTTGAATATAAAAATAGATTTTTTTCAAACAAAACTACACTACATTTTTTCTCTGGGGCCCTCAGGACGGCAAATCAGAGCAAGATTACTGAATGTAAGAACATTATAACCTTCAGAGGTGAATGTATCAAACCACTTGCCGTGATAAAAGTGTTTTGTTGTTGTGCACTATCCTCAAACAATAGAATGGTATTTTTTTGTAATCATAGCTACTGTAAATTGGACAGTTCAGTTAGATTAACAAGAATTGAAGCTTTCTGCCCATATAAGACATGTCTATGTCCCGGAATTGGCTGTTGTTTACAACGTCATTCTAGTCACATTATCGCATATTGAGCAACAACTGTCCCGGTTTAGGGACACCGATCCCGTAGAGGATAACAAACCTCAAGGTAATGAGCTACACCTGCACTCTCAAAGCCGATGAGTCAGCATTTCCAGCAGCAAGTACTCACTCTGTCAATCATATTCTAGAAACACAAGGGAACAGTTCTTCATGTCTTTTTTCTAAAAGCGGAGAAATTGGCCCGGGAAGTTATCTAACATTAGACACCTGGAGGGTAATAATCTTAGTTTTTGTCGTTTTATAAAGTTCAGGTGCATTTTTTTTTCTCTCTCGTTCTGCCTTGTTTGGACTCTGTAAAGTAGCCACAGTAGGCAATCTGGAGGAAGAACATACACAAGTCCCCTTTGCATGCATTGTTACTACAATAGTTTGAGGATTAACACAAGTACGAGCACTGCAATTAAAGAGTGTGCGAGCGGCTTGGCTGATCAACATCAGCTAATACAGATATAATGTATTACATTTTATGTATTCTGCACACAGATATGGGAGAGAGCAGAGGGTGGCTCATTACCCAAAGACAAACTAACCAGGCGCCAGTGAAAAAGAGCTGTTGAGCACGCTCCAAACTCGGACAACAGTCTACTGGACTGTGTTTAATCTGAAAACACAGCCCCATACTCGTTGGTCTTTTCATCTCCCATGTTCTCTTAACCCCCTCATAAACTTAAGTCAAAGAGCAAGTACTTTT